>NC_092087.1:77708731-77749796 GCF_045679555.1 Salvelinus alpinus
TATAACCCTAATGTTACCTATTACCCTAATGTTACCTATTACCCTAATGTTACCTATAACCCTAATGTAACCCTAATGTTACCTATAACCCTAATGTTACATAAAACCCTAATGTTACTTATAACCCTAATGTTACCTATAACCCTAATGTTACCTATAACCCTAATGTTACCCTAATGGTACCTATAACCCTAATGTTACCCTAATGTTACCTATAACCCTAATGTTACCTATAACCCTAATGGTACCTATAACCCTAATGTTACCTATAACCCTAATGTTACCCTAATGTTACCTATAACCCTAATGTTACCTATAACCCTAATGTTACCTATAACCCTAATGTTACCTATAACCCTAATGTTACCCTAATGTTACCTATAACCCTAATGTTACCTATAACCCTAATGTTACCTATAACCCTAATGTTACCCTAATGTTACCTATAACCCTAATGTTACCTATAACCCTAATGTTACCTATAACCCTAATGTTACCTATAACCCTAACGTTACATATAACCCTAATGTTATCTATAACCCTAATGTTACCTATAACCCTAATGTTACCCTAATGGTACCTATAACCCTAATGTTACCCTAATGTTACCTATAACCCTAATGTTACCCTAATGTTACCTATAACCCTAATGTTACCCTAATGTTACCTATAACCCTAACGTTACATATAACCCTAATGTTATCTATAACCCTAATGTTACCCTAATGTTACCTATAACCCTAATGTTACCCTAATGTTACCTATAACCCTAATGTTACCCTAATGTTACCTATAACCCTAATGTTACCCTAATGTTACCTATAACCCTAACGTTACATATAACCCTAATGTTATCTATAACCATAATGTTCTCTATAACCCTAATGTTATCTATAACCCTAATGTTACCTATAACCCTAATGTTACCTATAACCCTAATGTTATCTATAACCCTAATGTTATCTATAACCCTAATGTTACCTATAACCGGGCCTCCCGGGTGGCGCAGTGGTCTAGAGCACTGCATCGCAGTGCTATGCTGCGCCACCAGAGTCTGGGTTCGCGCCCAGGCTCTGTCGCAGCCGGCCGCGACCGGGAGGTCCGTGGGGCGACGCACAATTGGCTTAGCGTCGTCCGGGTTAGGGAGGGTTTGGCCGGTAGGGATATCCTTGTCTCATCGCGCTCCAGCGACTCCTGTGGCGGGCCGGGCGCAGTGCGCGCTAACTGAGGGGGGCGGGTGCACGGTGTTTCCTCCGACACATTGGTGCGGCTGGCTTCCGGGTTGGAGGCGCGCTGTGTTAAGAAGCAGTGCGGCTTGGTTGGGTTGTGCTTCGGAGGACGCATGACTTTCGACCTTCGTCTCTCCCGAGCCCGTACGGGAGTTGTAGCGATGAGACAAGATAGTAATTACTAGCGATTGGATACCACGAAAATTGGGGAGAAAAGGGGATAAAATTTAAAAAAAAATTAAAAAAATTAAAAAAAATGTTACCTATAACCCTAATGTTACCCTAATGTTATCTATAACCATAATGTTAACTATAACCCTAATGTTACCTATAACCCTAATGTTATCTATAACCCTAATGTTACCTATAACCCTAATGTTATCTATAACCCTAATGTTACCTATAACCCTAATGTTACCTATAACCCTAATGTTACCTATAACCCTAATGTTATCTATAACCATAATGTTATCTATAACCCTAATGTTATCTATAACCATAATGTTACCTATAACCCTAATGTTACCCTAATGTTACCTATAACCCTAATGTTACCTATAACCCTAATGTTACCTATAACCCTAATGTTACCTATAACCCTAATGTTACCTATAACCCTAATGTTATCTATAACCCTAATGTTATCTATAACCATAATGTTATCTATAACCCTAATGTTATCTATAACCCTAATGTTACCTATAACCCTAATGTTATCTATAACCCTAATGTTATCTATAACCATAATGTTATCTATAACCCTAATGTTATCTATAACCATAATGTTACCTATAACCCTAATGTTATCTATAACCATAATGTTATCTATAACCCTAATGTTACCTATAACCCTAATGTTATCTATAACCCTAATGTTATCTATAACCATAATGTTATCTATAACCCTAATGTTATCTATAACCATAATGTTATCTATAACCCTAATGTTATCTATAACCATAATGTTACCTATAACCCTAATGTTATCTATAACCCTAATGTTATCTATAACCATAATGTTATCTATAACCCTAATGTTATCTATAACCATAATGTTATCTATAACCCTAATGTTATCTATAACCATAATGTTACCTATAACCCTAATGTTATCTATAACCATAATGTTATCTATAACCCTAATGTTATCTATAACCATAATGTTACCTATAACCCTAATGTTACCTATAACCCTAATGTTATCTATAACCATAATGTTACCTATAACCCTAATGTTATCTATAACCCTAATGTTATCTATAACCATAATGTTATCTATAACCCTAATGTTATCTATAACCATAATGTTATCTATAACCCTAATGTTATCTATAACCATAATGTTACCTATAACCATAATGTTACCTATAACCCTAATGTTATCTATAACCCTAATGTTATCTATAACCATAATGTTATCTATAACCCTAATGTTATCTATAACCATAATGTTACCTATAACCCTAATGTTATCTATAACCATAATGTTATCTATAACCCTAATGTTATCTATAACCATAATGTTATCTATAACCCTAATGTTATCTATAACCATAATGTTACCTATAACCCTAATGTTATCTATAACCCTAATGTTATCTATAACCATAATGTTATCTATAACCCTAATGTTATCTATAACCATAATGTTATCTATAACCCTAATGTTATCTATAACCATAATGTTACCTATAACCCTAATGTTATCTATAACCATAATGTTATCTATAACCCTAATGTTATCTATAACCATAATGTTACCTATAACCCTAATGTTATCTATAACCATAATGTTACCTATAACCCTAATGTTACCTATAACCCTAATGTTATCTATAACCATAATGTTACCTATAACCCTAATGTTACCTATAACCCTAATGTTAACGTTCATCTGTAACATTCATCTTCAGGGTAGAACTGCAACGTTCATCTTCAGGGTAGAACTGCAACGTTCATCTTCAGGGTAGAACTGCAACGTTCCTCTTCAGGGTAGAACTGAATCTTCAGGGTAGAACTGTAACGTTCATCTTCAGGGTATAACTTTAACGTTCATCTTCAGGGTAGAACTGTAACGTTCATCTTCAGGGTAGAACTGCAACGTTCCTCTTCAGGGTAGAACTGAATCTTCAGGGTAGAACTGTAACGTTCATCTTCAGGGTAGAACTGAATCTTCAGGGTAGAACTGTAACGTTCATCTTCAGGGTAGAACTGCAACGTTCATCTTCAGGGTAGAACTGCAACGTTCATCTTCAGGGTAGAACTGCAACGTTCATCTTCAGGGTAGAACTGCAACGTTCATCTTCAGGGTAGAACTGCAACGTTCCTCTTCAGGGTAGAACTGCAACGTTCATCTTCAGGGTAGAACTGTAACGTTCAGGGTAGAACTGTAACGTTCATCTTCAGGGTAGAACTGTAACTTGAATCTTCAGGGTAGAACTGTAACTTGAATATTCAAGGTCTAACTGTAAACCTTTCAGCACTTTGGGTTCTACACTTACATCTGAACTGTTGTTATAGCCATTAACCTTGTAGTTTGACCATCACACGTTGCCCTGTTAGCTTCTGGTCAAATACCAGTATTGTATCAGCCTTCATCTTTCCTCCAAACATAACGTGGCATGTATTAAAAGAGAAGAAAGTAATGTAATTGAACTGAAACATGATGAAATATGAAGGAACCCCACCACATGTCAAAACACATAACACCATCACTGAAAAACATCCTAGATCTTAACAACACTGCTTCATACAGTTATGAGGTTGCTTGACATCATATTTGAGTTTCCTTGTCATCATATTTATAGTTTAAACATTCAATAAAGCTATACTTGATCCACAGGACGTTTTATCTACTATATCAAGGCACGAGGGTAGCTTATAGAAGCCATACTTGCTCACACACACACGCCCACACACACACATGCACGCACGCACACACACACACACGCACACGCACACGCACACGCACACACACACACACACACACGACAGGCTAATATCAAATAATGACAATAATGACATTAAGTCCATCTAGAATCTAGAGACGTAAATCTAGAATCTAGAGACGTAAATCTAGAATCTAGAGATGAACATCTTGAATCTAGAGAGGTAAATCTAGAATCTAGAGACATAGATCTCAAATCTAGAGACATAACGTAAACTCGTACATCGCCTTGGTCCGTACAATTGCCCTTATTTTAGCGCCCCAAAAACGTAATACTTCCAGATCAACTGTAATGTCAATACCATTGTAAAGCACAATTTCTCCTCTTTCCAACACAATCAATTACATGACCTAAACGCTGCCCGTTTCTGCATAATTCAAGCAGGCAATGAGCCCCGTCAGGTCTTTTTAAAAATGGCGGGTGGGGAAGCGAAACTAATGCGTGATAGTGAGAAGGAGAGATGTTGTGTGGGAAAATTGCTTTATTACACTCGATCTGTCCAACTTATCACCTTATCGCCTCTAAAATGTAAATAAAACACTATAAAGAGTTTATATAATGTGTCATTACATACCCATTTGAAGGTTTGTGTCGAATTTGAATCGGGCTTTTAGAGCGGTGCTAAAGTGATCTTAGAAGTAAACAGCGGCTTTGAGAATGATGATCGCATGCAATGATGACGCAAAAAATTACTAGGTATCCCCCCCGTACCCCGTCACTGTCCATTTCTTGTTTTTAAACGATGAGAGAAGTGCTACACCTGGAGGTGAGAGATTGTAAGACAGAAATAGTTGATTTATGCGTGCTGTACGTTACGACATGACACGTCACGATGTAACGGAGGGTCCGTTTTTTCAACTTTTCTCCAATACTATAGAGCCATTACCATGTCGATCAACGCTTGAATAGAAACGTAGTTCACACCCCAGATTTTGAAGTCAACACAGTCGCTACAGTCCCATATTAGTTTTCTTTGTAGCCTCGTTTGAATGTTGCGGTTGCGCACATTTGTACGGAATGGGGTGAGTTTACGTTACATCTAGAATCTAGAGACGTAAATCTAGACATCTATTGACGTCAGGAATATGAGTCATGTTTCACTTGTCTGTAATTTATCTGGTGGATTACTAATAATTAACCAGCTCATTAACACGCCATCTTTAGCTCCCCATTGAGTCTAAACATCCACGCACCCTCCTCGGTAATCTTCTACACGGCCAAGAAGTCTGAACCCAGTGTCACTGCCAGCAGGGGTTGCTATAGATAGCAGGACACCTGTGGAGAGGATGAGGCCACCACACCACGGCTCTGACCGTGATACAATTGAATCCTTAATTCTGTAATCTTCAAAACACTCACTCTTTTGTCACGTAATCTACCAACAGCACAACTTTGGAACACGAAAACACTGTAACGTTGACTCCAAAGTGATGTTGTGTCTGCATTGTCAAGTGTGAGATATCCAGTTTCATCCGCCTCCCCATTAGCTTCTCTAACGTGGCTGTTTTTGAAAATAGAATGTGGTATTAACAGGGGGTTAGCACTAGACAATAACACACATTCATTAGAAGTAATAGCGTGTGCCAGATGAGCGCGGGGCCAGGCTATATTCTGCTCTGGGCTCTCACACTGTGAGAAACACTACCTCCACCAATGGAAGCTCTCAGGGGGTAGGTCCATCTAGAGGAGGTAGCCTAAACACGGTAAGGACATCTAAGATGATGTAACTGAATTAGAATGGGCCGCTATTAATATTCCTATGTAGAGGGGGACTGCATTTACATAAACATGATATGATATTTTGCACATTATTTTGACCAGCTTCCTGAAGTCAGCTATGGCTGTTTGTTCCAGCTATAGACCTACATGTACTCTATACAGTCCAAACTGTTGCCACAAATGGGAATTTGACCCATTTGAGCAGACCAATCAAATAGGTGTAGAAGAAAGAAGTGTGTAGGACTTGTGTCTGCACCCCACTTCCAGTCCTGCAGTTCACATTCGTCAATGAACAACTGGTTGACGTATTAGCCTGCTAGCATTAGCCTGCTGCCATTGTGAAACGTGTGAGGGTTTATATTTGATTTCCTATGTTCTGTTCCCATGTAGATGAAAGCAGAGGGATGCCTTTGGGGTGAGCACACGTGCTGCACACTCTACCAGTCCCTCAGCTGTTCACACACAAACAGACGCATGCGCACACACTCACACACAGACGTGCATGCATGCGCACACAAACACACGCGCGTACACACACAGCATGGCTCTGGACTTCATACAGGGTGGGTATTATCTTCTTTAAAACAGGCTATCCTGCTAGGCTAACCCCTGCTAGGAGGATCCCCACCGGGTAGACCTGGGCAGCAACATGCATACAGTACATTCTCTACATTAGAACACACAGGGGATGTCCTCAGCATTTCACACACGTGGTTGGGTGCATACCTGGGTTCAAATACTATTTTGAAATCCTGTCAAATAATTTGTCTGTGCTTGTTTGATCTTGCCTGTTGCAATCAATAGAGTAGTCACAAGAGTGTTAACCCTGCCCATCTGGCACTACAGGAAGGCTAACGTTGAACCCAGGTCTGGTGGTTGGTACGTATTTGAGGGAGAGAAGGCAATGAGAGAGACAGAGAGAGAGAGGGAGACGGAGAGAGAGAGACGGAGAGAGAGAGATACAGAGAGAGCGAGACGGAGAGAGAGAGATACAGAGAGAGCGAGACGAAGAGAGAGAGATACAGAGAGAGAGAGACGGAGAGAGAGCAAGTCAATAGGCATTACTTCGTTGAAGCCCTGATCTCTTTGTCACTAATAATAACCAAGTGAATTTTGGTGACATGCTCGGTCGATAGAAACCCTTTCTTTTTTGATATGCCTACGCAAGCCTGACGACCTCTGATATAAACCATGGATTAATGGATTGTACACACACACACACACACACACACACACACACACACACACACACACACACACACACACACACACACACACACACACACACACACACACACACACACACACACACACACACACACACACACACTTGAGCTGGTCGTATTACTTTTTCAATCATCGTTTAGATGTCTAAGTGCATAAGGTTTATAAAGTACAACAAGTGTTGATGTTAAGGGAGGATGGAAAGATTTGAGGCTGAAGCACACACTCACTAACGTGTGTGACACACAGGCGCACTTACCCACACAAAGTACTGCACGCACACACTAACACACAGTACTTGCGGCCCGCCCACACACACACACACACAAAGTACTGCATGCCCACACACACACACGCGCGATCACACACTCGCTGACGCACACGTACACTCTGAATGTAAAACTCTTACATAAAGAGTCCACATGTTTTCTGATATGTTACCCATGGTACACTGCGTCTTTTTACAGTCAAATAAAGGCTATATCTGATTTTGTATAAAGTTGACAGCCTGTCCCACATTCATCATGACCATTCCTAGTGTGATCTACATGAACAACTCTTCATTTAGATACTGTTTAACACTGACTGGGACGTTTATATGTTGCCAGATTGGCCTTCTAAATTACAGTACAAGACAAAGACCTGCCAGTAAATGGGCCCATTATTGTGACATATGATCTAATACCTTAAATGAGTACTTTAAAGGAGATAGGCTATTTAGTTATATTTCCAGCTGCAAACAGCACTAAATGTCCAACGTATATCTGTAGTAGTAAAGGAATAGAATTCCCAGAGAGGAGCCTTCCACAACAAAGGCTGAAAATGTGCTGATCTGTGGAAATGAACACAGTATATCTCTCTGATTCCCATCTCTGTGTGTGAAAAGCTCTTGGCTGTGTGAGAAACAACAAGCCGAGAGACAATCTTTCATTGAGCGCTTATCTAAAGTCGTCTAAACTCTCGCCTGTCAACCTTGACTTATCAAACAGACGTTTAAACCCCTTCAAAATCCTCTCGTTCTGAACAAAGTTCCAGATGCTTAGTACTGTTAAGTCGACACACTCCACACCTCTACTCTGGTTTTGTTTTACCATGGGGTTATTATTCAGCCCTCCTGTTCATAAGATGCTTTCGATAAAATGCTCTGGATTTCCTAGCCTGGTCGCAGATCATTTTGTGGTGTCTTGTCAACTCCTCTGATCATTGGCAACAGCACAAACAGTTTTGGGACCAGGACACGAATTCTCTTGAAGCCGTAAGGAAAAAAACTCTTCCATATCCAACAAAATCTCTCTTAATCTCTGATGTCTACGGATGTAGGAGGCAGTTTTCTACAGCAGGGAAATAATCCTGCCACAACAGGAAATGTGAATTATTTTGTGGATTATACTTAATGGACATTTTTTGTAGATTTTTCGTAAGGGGACAATCAAGGCTGAAATTAAAAACTTTAGAAGCCTTTTTAAATACTCTACAGGTTTGCATTTACTGCTGTGCAGGAGAATTCTCAGCAACAGAAGGGTGATCAAATTAAGATCCTACATCTGTACCTTGTAGGGTAGCTCTGGTGTCATAGGGGTCATAAACAGTAACTATAGGAGAATATATTATCAATGGTGTAATTAAAGGTTATGTTTAATCTATCTGGCTGCTTTAAGGCTCTTTCAGTATAGTACAGCTCAAAGGATTTTGATAGGGAAACTGAGTAAGGCATCAATAATTGGGCACAAGCACCTGTAAGAGAGATCCCTGCTAGATTGGGATCACCAGCCTTAATTCTTCTGAACCACGGATATTTTGTTACTTTGCAATGTTTCTATGACATCACATACTTTGTACTTCCCCAATCAAATCATAAAGTTTTGTAACTTAAGTTACAATCTGATGTAACAAAGATTCCTGAGAAGCGTAGATTTTGTTTTACAGACGCAGGCACACTTGCTAGATTTGTGAGAGGGTTTCATTTGAACAAGAGAGAGAAGCTAACTTTGGTCTTCGCCATGTATCAACTATCAACCAAAATATCTGAGTACTTTTTCAATATCAGTTTATAATTTGTCTGAAGATAACTTTGTGAAACAACACAGTAGATAGTCGGACAGGTGTCAAAGACCTCAGAAACCTCAACCTCACAGCCTGGCACCTTCTACTAATTCCACTGGGTTACACCATGCAAACATTAGAAAGGTTGACCTGGGTAAAAGCCTACCTTTCCAATATCAACATATTTTCGCTTGACATGACTTTTCTAAAACCTGTCAGGCATTTAAACATAAAGATTAGCCCAGTTGCTGCCATGTGTTAACACATCAATGAACACATGCTCAGGGTCCAGGGTTAGATGGGGGGTGGAGAGGAAGAAGGTGAGGGAAGAGGAGGAGGAGGAAGAGGGGGAGGTGTTGCTCCAAATACACAACTTCTGTAGCAAGGGAGGAATTAAATGATCCCTGTCCAGATCAGTTTGTGCTATCCTGCCAGCTGACCATAGGAATGGGCAAGACTGGACAAACAGATCTGGGACCATGACAGAATAAAATCACCTATCTACAAATAGGCCTTAGTCGGTGGTCTGTGTGTGTTGCAGCCTGTTGGCCGACTGTGGTTGGGCAGAGCAAGTAAGATCTGTCCCCTGGCACCAAGGCAGTTAGCGTGTCATGCTAATGTTGCTAACGTCCTTCTAATGGTATTTTCTAAATCCATTTATAAGGAGCAACAGCCACATGGAGTATTGTTTTTATATCGCTCTCCTTACTGCCATGCCCCGGCTTGACTCGGTAAACTGTTTACTTTCACAGAGGCACCAGGATTAGGACAAGCACCTGTCGTCCGGGTTTAGCCGGGGTAGGCCGTCATTGTAAATAAAAATTTGTTCTTAACCCACTTGCCTAGTTAAATAAAGGTTATATAAATAAAAATATAAATAAACCTGCCTTTCCCTGAATAAACAAATACAAAGTGGGGTAATGGTATTTCAACTTGATGCCCCCGAAAGCAAACTGAGGGATTTCAAAGCAGTCCCTCTACTGTTAGTCTACTATCCCAGAGCAGTTAATATAGCCACTAATCAATCATCTAGCCACTAATTAATGTCAAGGCTGACATTATTATTGCCTGGCAGGGGGTACTATGCCGTGTCGGACCTGGGAAAACACATTAGAGAGCTTTGGTTAATGTCCCCCTATCTGTCTGGTCAGTGTGACAGACCTACTGACACCTTCTTTCTCATCAACTGCAGCACTTTACTTCACTTTATAGCACTTTACTGCAGCAATTAACATTTATGGTCCTTATGGTGTTTATGAGTATTGTATTAATTTGTTCAAATACTTGTGTAGTAACAATATAACTACTATGGTAACAATGCTGTAATAACATGCTGTAATAGCATATTAATGTAGTCGAGTGCTTTTTGCAAAAGAACATGAATGTCATACCTTCAACCATTTGTCTTTCTGAGACCTACAGCGGGATCACCAGCATCAATGGTGAGCTATTGTTCTCTACACCATCGTGGCATGGGACAGATAGCGAAGCTTAGAGAACAACATAACAAAAGCATTCAGAACATGTTCTCCATGTTTTCCACAGGTCTTTACCCGTCATCAGCTGCGCCCCAGCACCATATCCTGCATGCTACACTCTTAGAAAACAGGTTCCAAAAGGGTTCTTCGGCTGTCCCCAGAAGAGAACCATTTTTGGTTCTTGGTACAAGCCTTTTTAGTTCCAGGTATAACACTTTTGGGTTCCATGTAGAGCCCTCTGTGGAAAGCGTTCTACATGGAACACAAAGTGTTCTACTTGGAACCAAAAACAGTTCTTCAAAAGGTTCTCCTATGAGGACAGTCGAAAAACCCTTCAAGGTTCTAGAAAGCACATTTTCTTCTAAGAGTGCATTAACAGCACTATGGACCTTTAACAGAGAAATAAAAATGTTTACAGTCATTCTTTGGGGACAGCTATCCCCTCGCTAGGCTAAACCATTAGTCCTAAAGTCCTACTACAGTATGGACAGCTATCCCCTCGCTAGGCTAAACCCTTAGTCATACTACAGTATGGACAGCTATCCCCTAGCTAGTCTAAACCCTTAGTCATACTACAGTATGGACAGCTATCCCCTCGCTAGGCTAAACCCTTAGTCATACTACAGTATGGACAGCTATCCCCTCGCTAGGCTAAACCATTAGTCCTACTACAGTATGGACAGCTATCCCCTCACTAGGCTAAACCATAAGTCCTACTACAGTATGGACAGCTATCCCCTAGCTAGGCTAAACCATTAGTCCTACTACAGTATGGACAGCTATCCCCTCACTAGGCTAAACCATAAGTCCTACTACAGTATGGACAGCTATCCCCTCGCTAGGCTAAACCATAAGTCCTAAAGTCCTACTACAGTATGGACAACTATCCCCTAGCTAGGCTAAACCATTAGTCCTACTACAGTATGGACAGCTATCCCCTCACTAGGCTAAACCATAAGTCCTAAAGTCCTACTACAGTATGGACAGCTATCCCCTCGCTAGGCTAAACCATAAGTCCTAAAGTCCTACTACAGTATGGACAACTATCCCCTAGCTAGTCTAAACCCTTAGTCCTACTACAGTATGGACAGCTATCCCCTCGCTAGGCTAAACCATAAGTCCTAAAGTCCTACTACAGTATGGACAACTATCCCCTAGCTAGTCTAAACCCTTAGTCCTACTACAGTATGGACAGCTATCCCCTCACTAGGCTAAACCATAAGTCCTAAAGTCCTACTACAGTATGGACAGCTATCCCCTCGCTAGGCTAAACCATAAGTCCTAAAGTCCTACTACAGTATGGACAACTATCCCCTAGCTAGTCTAAACCCTTAGTCCTACTACAGTATGGACAGCTATCCCCTCGCTAGGCTAAACCATAAGTCCTAAAGTCCTACTACAGTATGGACAACTATCCCCTAGCTAGTCTAAACCCTTAGTCCTACTACAGTATGGACAGCTATCCCCTCGCTAGTCTAAACCCTTAGTCATACTACAGTATGGACAACTATCCCCTAGCTAGTCTAAACCCTTAGTCATACTACAGTATGGACAGCTATCCCCTAGCTAGTCTAAACCCTTAGTCATACTACAGTATGGACAGCTATCCCCTAGCTAGTCTAAACCCTTAGTCATACTACAGTATGGACAGCTATCCCCTCGCTAGTCTAAACCCTTAGTCATACTACAGTATGGACAGCTATCCCCTAGCTAGTCTAAACCCTTAGTCATACTACAGTATGGACAGCTATCCCCTCTCTAGTCTAAACCATTAGTCATACTACAGTATGGACAGCTATCCCCTAGCTAGTCTAAACCCTTAGTCATACTACAGTATGGACAGCTATCCCCTCGCTAGTCTAAACCCTTAGTCATACTACAGTATGGACAGCTATCCCCTAGCTAGTCTAAACCCTTAGTCATACTACAGTATGGACAGCTATCCCCTCGCTAGTCTAAACCCTTAGTCATACTACAGTATGGACAGCTATCCCCTAGCTAGTCTAAACCCTTAGTCATACTACAGTATGGACAACTATCCCCTAGCTAGTCTAAACCATTAGTCATACTACAGTATGGACAGCTATCCCCTAGCTAGTCTAAACCCTTAGTCCTACTACAGTATGGACAGCTATCCCCTAGCTAGTCTAAACCCTTAGTCCTACTACAGTATGGACAGCTATCCCCTCGCTAGTCTAAACCCTTAGTCATACTACAGTATGGACAGCTATCCCCTAGCTAGTCTAAACCCTTAGTCCTACTACAGTATGGACAGCTATCCCCTAGCTAGTCTAAACCCTTAGTCCTACTACAGTATGGACAGCTATCCCCTCGCTAGTCTAAACCCTTAGTCATACTACAGTATGGACAGCTATCCCCTAGCTAGTCTAAACCCTTAGTCCTACTACAGTATGGACAACTATCCCCTAGCTAGTCTAAACCCTTAGTCATACTACAGTATGGACAACTATCCCCTAGCTAGGCTAAACCCTTAGTCCTACTACAGTATGGACAACTATCCCCTAGCTAGTCTAAACCCTTAGTCATACTACAGTATGGACAGCTATCCCCTAGCTAGTCTAAACCCTTAGTCATACTACAGTATGGACAGCTATCCCCTCGCTAGTCTAAACCCTTAGTCATACTACAGTATGGACAGCTATCCCCTCGCTAGGCTAAACCCTTAGTCCTACTACAGTATGGACAACTATCCCCTAGCTAGTCTAAACCCTTAGTCCTACTACAGTATGGACAGCTATCCCCTAGCTAGTCTAAACCCTTAGTTCTACTACAGTATGGACAGCTATCCCCTCGCTAGTCTAAACCCTTAGTCATACTACAGTATGGACAGCTATCCCCTAGCTAGTCTAAACCCTTAGTCATACTACAGTATGGACAGCTATCCCCTCGCTAGTCTAAACCCTTAGTCATACTACAGTATGGACAGCTATCCCCTAGCTAGTCTAAACCCTTAGTCCTACTACAGTATGGACAACTATCCCCTAGCTAGTCTAAACCCTTAGTCATACTACAGTATGGACAGCTATCCCCTAGCTAGTCTAAACCCTTAGTCATACTACAGTATGGACAGCTATCCCCTAGCTAGTCTAAACCCTTAGTCATACTACAGTATGGACAGCTATCCCCTAGCTAGTCTAAACCCTTAGTCATACTACAGTATGGACAGCTATCCCCTAGCTAGTCTAAACCCTTAGTGATACTACAGTATGGACAGCTATCCCCTAGCTAGTCTAAACCCTTAGTCATACTACAGTATGGAGACAACTATCCCCTAGCTAGTCTAAACCATTAGTCATACTACAGTATGGACAGCTATCCCCTAGCTAGTCTAAACCCTTAGTCATACTACAGTATGGACAGCTATCCCCTAGCTAGTCTAAACCCTTAGTCATACTACAGTATGGACAGCTATCCCCTCGCTAGTCTAAACCCTTAGTCATACTACAGTATGGACAGCTATCCCCTAGCTAGTCTAAACCCTTAGTCATACTACAGTATGGACAGCTATCCCCTAGCTAGTCTAAACCCTTAGTCATACTACAGTATGGACAACTATCCCCTAGCTAGTCTAAACCCTTAGTCATACTACAGTATGGACAGCTATCCCCTAGCTAGTCTAAACCCTTAGTCATACTACAGTATGGACAACTATCCCCTAGCTAGTCTAAATCCTTAGTCCTACTACAGTATGGACAGCTATCCCCTCGCTAGTCTAAACCCTTAGTCATACTACAGTATGGACAACTATCCCCTAGCTAGTCTAAACCCTTAGTCATACTACAGTATGGACAGCTATCCCCTAGCTAGTCTAAACCCTTAGTCATACTACAGTATGGACAGCTATCCCCTAGCTAGTCTAAACCCTTCGTCCTACTACAGTATGGACAACTATCCCCTAGCTAGTCTAAACCCTTAGTCATACTACAGTATGGACAACTATCCCCTAGCTAGGCTAAACCCTTAGTCATACTACAGTATGGACAGCTATCCCCTAGCTAGTCTAAACCCTTAGTCATACTACAGTATGGACAGCTATCCCCTAGCTAGTCTAAACCCTTAGTCCTACTACAGTATGGACAACTATCCCCTAGCTAGTCTAAACCCTTAGTCATACTACAGTATGGACAACTATCCCCTAGCTAGGCTAAACCCTTAGTCCTACTACAGTATGGACAACTATCACCTAGCTAGTCTAAACCCTTAGTCATACTACAGTATGGACAGCTATCCCCTAGCTAGTCTAAACCCTTAGTCATACTACAGTATGGACAGCTATCCCCTCGCTAGTCTAAACCCTTAGTCATACTACAGTATGGACAGCTATCCCCTCGCTAGGCTAAACCCTTAGTCCTACTACAGTATGGACAACTATCCCCTAGCTAGTCTAAACCCTTAGTCCTACTACAGTATGGACAGCTATCCCCTAGCTAGTCTAAACCCTTAGTTCTACTACAGTATGGACAGCTATCCCCTCGCTAGTCTAAACCCTTAGTCATACTACAGTATGGACAGCTATCCCCTAGCTAGTCTAAACCCTTAGTCATACTACAGTATGGACAGCTATCCCCTCGCTAGTCTAAACCCTTAGTCATACTACAGTATGGACAGCTATCCCCTAGCTAGTCTAAACCCTTAGTCCTACTACAGTATGGACAACTATCCCCTAGCTAGTCTAAACCCTTAGTCATACTACAGTATGGACAGCTATCCCCTAGCTAGTCTAAACCCTTAGTCATACTACAGTATGGACAGCTATCCCCTAGCTAGTCTAAACCCTTAGTCATACTACAGTATGGACAGCTATCCCCTAGCTAGTCTAAACCCTTAGTGATACTACAGTATGGACAGCTATCCCCTAGCTAGTCTAAACCCTTAGTCATACTACAGTATGGACAGCTATCCCCTAGCTAGTCTAAACCCTTAGTCATACTACAGTATGGACAGCTATCCCCTAGCTAGTCTAAACCCTTAGTCATACTACAGTATGGACAGCTATCCCCTAGCTAGTCTAAACCCTTAGTCATACTACAGTATGGACAGCTATCCCCTAGCTAGTCTAAACCCTTAGTGATACTACAGTATGGACAGCTATCCCCTAGCTAGTCTAAACCCTTAGTCATACTACAGTATGGAGACAACTATCCCCTAGCTAGTCTAAACCATTAGTCATACTACAGTATGGACAGCTATCCCCTAGCTAGTCTAAACCCTTAGTCATACTACAGTATGGACAGCTATCCCCTAGCTAGTCTAAACCCTTAGTCATACTACAGTATGGACAGCTATCCCCTCGCTAGTCTAAACCCTTAGTCATACTACAGTATGGACAGCTATCCCCTAGCTAGTCTAAACCCTTAGTCATACTACAGTATGGACAGCTATCCCCTAGCTAGTCTAAACCCTTAGTCATACTACAGTATGGACAACTATCCCCTAGCTAGTCTAAACCCTTAGTCATACTACAGTATGGACAGCTATCCCCTAGCTAGTCTAAACCCTTAGTCATACTACAGTATGGACAACTATCCCCTAGCTAGTCTAAACCCTTAGTCCTACTACAGTATGGACAGCTATCCCCTCGCTAGTCTAAACCCTTAGTCATACTACAGTATGGACAACTATCCCCTAGCTAGTCTAAACCCTTATTCATACTACAGTATGGACAGCTATCCCCTAGCTAGTCTAAACCCTTAGTCATACTACAGTATGGACAGCTATCCCCTAGCTAGTCTAAACCCTTAGTCCTACTACAGTATGGACAACTATCCCCTAGCTAGTCTAAACCCTTAGTCATACTACAGTATGGACAACTATCCCCTAGCTAGGCTAAACCCTTAGTCCTAATACAGTATGGACAACTATCCCCTAGCTAGTCTAAACCCTTAGTCATACTACAGTATGGACAGCTATCCCCTAGCTAGTCTAAACCCTTAGTCATACTACAGTATGGACAGCTATCCCCTCGCTAGTCTAAACCCTTAGTCATACTACAGTATGGACAGCTATCCCCTCGCTAGGCTAAACCCTTAGTCCTACTACAGTATGGACAACTATCCCCTAGCTAGTCTAAACCCTTAGTCCTACTACAGTATGGACAGCTATCCCCTAGCTAGTCTAAACCCTTAGTCCTACTACAGTATGGACAGCTATCCCCTCGCTAGTCTAAACCCTTAGTCATACTACAGTATGGACAGCTATCCCCTAGCTAGTCTAAACCCTTAGTCATACTACAGTATGGACAGCTATCCCCTCGCTTGTCTAAACCCTTAGTCATACTACAGTATGGACAGCTATCCCCTAGCTAGTCTAAACCCTTAGTCCTACTACAGTATGGACAACTATCCCCTAGCTAGTCTAAACCCTTAGTCATACTACAGTATGGACAGCTATCCCCTAGCTAGTCTAAACCCTTAGTCATACTACAGTATGGACAACTATCCCCTAGCTAGTCTAAACCCTTAGTCATACTACAGTATGGACAGCTATCCCCTAGCTAGTCTAAACCCTTAGTCATACTACAGTATGGACAGCTATCCCCTAGCTAGTCTAAACCCTTAGTGATACTACAGTATGGAGAGCTATCCCCTAGCTAGTCTAAACCCTTAGTCATACTACAGTATGGAGACAACTATCCCCTAGCTAGTCTAAACCATTAGTCATACTACAGTATGGACAGCTATCCCCTAGCTAGTCTAAACCCTTAGTCATACTACAGTATGGACAGCTATCCCCTAGCTAGTCTAAACCCTTAGTCATACTACAGTATGGACAGCTATCCCCTCGCTAGTCTAAACCCTTAGTCATACTACAGTATGGACAGCTATCCCCTAGCTAGTCTAAACCCTTAGTCATACTACAGTATGGACAGCTATCCCCTAGCTAGTCTAAACCCTTAGTCATACTACAGTATGGACAACTATCCCCTAGCTAGTCTAAACCCTTAGTCCTACTACAGTATGGACAGCTATCCCCTCGCTAGTCTAAACCCTTAGTCATACTACAGTATGGACAGCTATCCCCTAGCTAGTCTAAACCCTTAGTCATACTACAGTATGGACAGCTATCCCCTAGCTAGTCTAAAACCTTAGTGATACTACAGTATGGACAGCTATCCCCTAGCTAGTCTAAACCCTTAGTCATACTACAGTATGGAGACAACTATCCCCTAGCTAGTCTAAACCATTAGTCATACTACAGTATGGACAGCTATCCCCTAGCTAGTCTAAACCCTTAGTCATACTACAGTATGGACAGCTATCCCCTAGCTAGTCTAAACCCTTAGTCATACTACAGTATGGACAGCTATCCCCTCGCTAGTCTAAACCCTTAGTCATACTACAGTATGGACAGCTATCCCCTAGCTAGTCTAAACCCTTAGTCATACTACAGTATGGACAGCTATCCCCTAGCTAGTCTAAACCCTTAGTCATACTACAGTATGGACAACTATCCCCTAGCTAGTCTAAACCCTTAGTCATACTACAGTATGGACAGCTATCCCCTAGCTAGTCTAAACCCTTAGTCATACTACAGTATGGACAACTATCCCCTAGCTAGTCTAAACCCTTAGTCCTACTACAGTATGGACAGCTATCCCCTCGCTAGTCTAAACCCTTAGTCATACTACAGTATGGACAACTATCCCCTAGCTAGTCTAAACCCTTAGTCATACTACAGTATGGACAGCTATCCCCTAGCTAGTCTAAACCCTTAGTCATACTACAGTATGGACAGCTATCCCCTAGCTAGTCTAAACCCTTAGTCCTACTACAGTATGGACAACTATCCCCTAGCTAGTCTAAACCCTTAGTCATACTACAGTATGGACAACTATCCCCTAGCTAGGCTAAACCCTTAGTCATACTACAGTATGGACAGCTATCCCCTAGCTAGTCTAAACCCTTAGTCATACTACAGTATGGACAGCTATCCCCTAGCTAGTCTAAACCCTTAGTCCTACTACAGTATGGACAACTATCCCCTAGCTAGTCTAAACCCTTAGTCATACTACAGTATGGACAACTATCCCCTAGCTAGGCTAAACCCTTAGTCCTACTACAGTATGGACAACTATCCCCTAGCTAGTCTAAACCCTTAGTCATACTACAGTATGGACAGCTATCCCCTAGCTAATCTAAACCCTTAGTCATACTACAGTATGGACAGCTATCCCCTCGCTAGGCTAAACCCTTAGTCCTACTACAGTATGGACAACTATCCCCTAGCTAGTCTAAACCCTTAGTCCTACTACAGTATGGACAGCTATCCCCTAGCTAGTCTAAACCCTTAGTTCTACTACAGTATGGACAGCTATCCCCTCGCTAGTCTAAACCCTTAGTCATACTACAGTATGGACAGCTATCCCCTAGCTAGTCTAAACCCTTAGTCATACTACAGTATGGACAGCTATCCCCTCGCTAGTCTAAACCCTTAGTCATACTACAGTATGGACAGCTATCCCCTAGCTAGTCTAAACCCTTAGTCCTACTACAGTATGGACAACTATCCCCTAGCTAGTCTAAACCCTTAGTCATACTACAGTATGGACAGCTATCCCCTAGCTAGTCTAAACCCTTAGTCATACTACAGTATGGACAGCTATCCCCTAGCTAGTCTAAACCCTTAGTCATACTACAGTATGGACAGCTATCCCCTAGCTAGTCTAAACCCTTAGTGATACTACAGTATGGACAGCTATCCCCTAGCTAGTCTAAACCCTTAGTCATACTACAGTATGGAGACAACTATCCCCTAGCTAGTCTAAACCATTAGTCATACTACAGTATGGACAGCTATCCCCTAGCTAGTCTAAACCCTTAGTCATACTACAGTATGGACAGCTATCCCCTAGCTAGTCTAAACCCTTAGTCATACTACAGTATGGACAGCTATCCCCTCGCTAGTCTAAACCCTTAGTCATACTACAGTATGGACAGCTATCCCCTAGCTAGTCTAAACCCTTAGTCATACTACAGTATGGACAGCTATCCCCTAGCTAGTCTAAACCCTTAGTCCTACTACAGTATGGACAACTATCCCCTAGCTAGTCTAAACCCTTAGTCATACTACAGTATGGACAACTATCCCCTAGCTAGGCTAAACCCTTAGTCCTACTACAGTATGGACAACTATCCCCTAGCTAGTCTAAACCCTTAGTCATACTACAGTATGGACAGCTATCCCCTAGCTAGTCTAAACCCTTAGTCATACTACAGTATGGACAGCTATCCCCTCGCTAGTCTAAACCCTTAGTCATACTACAGTATGGACAGCTATCCCCTCGCTAGGCTAAACCCTTAGTCCTACTACAGTATGGACAACTATCCCCTAGCTAGTCTAAACCCTTAGTCCTACTACAGTATGGACAGCTATCCCCTAGCTAGTCTAAACCCTTAGTTCTACTACAGTATGGACAGCTATCCCCTCGCTAGTCTAAACCCTTAGTCATACTACAGTATGGACAGCTATCCCCTAGCTAGTCTAAACCCTTAGTCATACTACAGTATGGACAGCTATCCCCTCGCTAGTCTAAACCCTTAGTCATACTACAGTATGGACAGCTATCCCCTAGCTAGTCTAAACCCTTAGTCCTACTACAGTATGGACAACTATCCCCTAGCTAGTCTAAACCCTTAGTCATACTACAGTATGGACAGCTATCCCCTAGCTAGTCTAAACCCTTAGTCATACTACAGTATGGACAGCTATCCCCTAGCTAGTCTAAACCCTTAGTCATACTACAGTATGGACAGCTATCCCCTAGCTAGTCTAAACCCTTAGTCATACTACAGTATGGACAGCTATCCCCTAGCTAGTCTAAACCCTTAGTGATACTACAGTATGGACAGCTATCCCCTAGCTAGTCTAAACCCTTAGTCATACTACAGTATGGAGACAACTATCCCCTAGCTAGTCTAAACCATTAGTCATACTACAGTATGGACAGCTATCCCCTAGCTAGTCTAAACCCTTAGTCATACTACAGTATGGACAGCTATCCCCTAGCTAGTCTAAACCCTTAGTCATACTACAGTATGGACAGCTATCCCCTCGCTAGTCTAAACCCTTAGTCATACTACAGTATGGACAGCTATCCCCTAGCTAGTCTAAACCCTTAGTCATACTACAGTATGGACAGCTATCCCCTAGCTAGTCTAAACCCTTAGTCATACTACAGTATGGACAACTATCCCCTAGCTAGTCTAAACCCTTAGTCATACTACAGTATGGACAGCTATCCCCTAGCTAGTCTAAACCCTTAGTCATACTACAGTATGGACAACTATCCCCTAGCTAGTCTAAATCCTTAGTCCTACTACAGTATGGACAGCTATCCCCTCGCTAGTCTAAACCCTTAGTCATACTACAGTATGGACAACTATCCCCTAGCTAGTCTAAACCCTTAGTCATACTACAGTATGGACAGCTATCCCCTAGCTAGTCTAAACCCTTAGTCATACTACAGTATGGACAGCTATCCCCTAGCTAGTCTAAACCCTTCGTCCTACTACAGTATGGACAACTATCCCCTAGCTAGTCTAAACCCTTAGTCATACTACAGTATGGACAACTATCCCCTAGCTAGGCTAAACCCTTAGTCATACTACAGTATGGACAGCTATCCCCTAGCTAGTCTAAACCCTTAGTCATACTACAGTATGGACAGCTATCCCCTAGCTAGTCTAAACCCTTAGTCCTACTACAGTATGGACAACTATCCCCTAGCTAGTCTAAACCCTTAGTCATACTACAGTATGGACAACTATCCCCTAGCTAGGCTAAACCCTTAGTCCTACTACAGTATGGACAACTATCACCTAGCTAGTCTAAACCCTTAGTCATACTACAGTATGGACAGCTATCCCCTAGCTAGTCTAAACCCTTAGTCATACTACAGTATGGACAGCTATCCCCTCGCTAGTCTAAACCCTTAGTCATACTACAGTATGGACAGCTATCCCCTCGCTAGGCTAAACCCTTAGTCCTACTACAGTATGGACAACTATCCCCTAGCTAGTCTAAACCCTTAGTCCTACTACAGTATGGACAGCTATCCCCTAGCTAGTCTAAACCCTTAGTTCTACTACAGTATGGACAGCTATCCCCTCGCTAGTCTAAACCCTTAGTCATACTACAGTATGGACAGCTATCCCCTAGCTAGTCTAAACCCTTAGTCATACTACAGTATGGACAGCTATCCCCTCGCTAGTCTAAACCCTTAGTCATACTACAGTATGGACAGCTATCCCCTAGCTAGTCTAAACCCTTAGTCCTACTACAGTATGGACAACTATCCCCTAGCTAGTCTAAACCCTTAGTCATACTACAGTATGGACAGCTATCCCCTAGCTAGTCTAAACCCTTAGTCATACTACAGTATGGACAGCTATCCCCTAGCTAGTCTAAACCCTTAGTCATACTACAGTATGGACAGCTATCCCCTAGCTAGTCTAAACCCTTAGTGATACTACAGTATGGACAGCTATCCCCTAGCTAGTCTAAACCCTTAGTCATACTACAGTATGGAGACAACTATCCCCTAGCTAGTCTAAACCATTAGTCATACTACAGTATGGACAGCTATCCCCTAGCTAGTCTAAACCCTTAGTCATACTACAGTATGGACAGCTATCCCCTAGCTAGTCTAAACCCTTAGTCATACTACAGTATGGACAGCTATCCCCTCGCTAGTCTAAACCCTTAGTCATACTACAGTATGGACAGCTATCCCCTAGCTAGTCTAAACCCTTAGTCATACTACAGTATGGACAGCTATCCCCTAGCTAGTCTAAACCCTTAGTCATACTACAGTATGGACAACTATCCCCTAGCTAGTCTAAACCCTTAGTCATACTACAGTATGGACAGCTATCCCCTAGCTAGTCTAAACCCTTAGTCATACTACAGTATGGACAACTATCCCCTAGCTAGTCTAAACCCTTAGTCCTACTACAGTATGGACAGCTATCCCCTCGCTAGTCTAAACCCTTAGTCATACTACAGTATGGACAACTATCCCCTAGCTAGTCTAAACCCTTATTCATACTACAGTATGGACAGCTATCCCCTAGCTAGTCTAAACCCTTAGTCATACTACAGTATGGACAGCTATCCCCTAGCTAGTCTAAACCCTTAGTCCTACTACAGTATGGACAACTATCCCCTAGCTAGTCTAAACCCTTAGTCATACTACAGTATGGACAACTATCCCCTAGCTAGGCTAAACCCTTAGTCCTAATACAGTATGGACAACTATCCCCTAGCTAGTCTAAACCCTTAGTCATACTACAGTATGGACAGCTATCCCCTAGCTAGTCTAAACCCTTAGTCATACTACAGTATGGACAGCTATCCCCTCGCTAGTCTAAACCCTTAGTCATACTACAGTATGGACAGCTATCCCCTCGCTAGGCTAAACCCTTAGTCCTACTACAGTATGGACAACTATCCCCTAGCTAGTCTAAACCCTTAGTCCTACTACAGTATGGACAGCTATCCCCTAGCTAGTCTAAACCCTTAGTCATACTACAGTATGGACAACTATCCCCTAGCTAGTCTAAATCCTTAGTCCTACTACAGTATGGACAGCTATCCCCTCGCTAGTCTAAACCCTTAGTCATACTACAGTATGGACAACTATCCCCTAGCTAGTCTAAACCCTTAGTCATACTACAGTATGGACAGCTATCCCCTAGCTAGTCTAAACCCTTAGTCATACTACAGTATGGACAGCTATCCCCTAGCTAGTCTAAACCCTTCGTCCTACTACAGTATGGACAACTATCCCCTAGCTAGTCTAAACCCTTAGTCATACTACAGTATGGACAACTATCCCCTAGCTAGGCTAAACCCTTAGTCATACTACAGTATGGACAGCTATCCCCTAGCTAGTCTAAACCCTTAGTCATACTACAGTATGGACAGCTATCCCCTAGCTAGTCTAAACCCTTAGTCCTACTACAGTATGGACAACTATCCCCTAGCTAGTCTAAACCCTTAGTCATACTACAGTATGGACAACTATCCCCTAGCTAGGCTAAACCCTTAGTCCTACTACAGTATGGACAACTATCACCTAGCTAGTCTAAACCCTTAGTCATACTACAGTATGGACAGCTATCCCCTAGCTAGTCTAAACCCTTAGTCATACTACAGTATGGACAGCTATCCCCTCGCTAGTCTAAACCCTTAGTCATACTACAGTATGGACAGCTATCCCCTCGCTAGGCTAAACCCTTAGTCCTACTACAGTATGGACAACTATCCCCTAGCTAGTCTAAACCCTTAGTCCTACTACAGTATGGACAGCTATCCCCTAGCTAGTCTAAACCCTTAGTTCTACTACAGTATGGACAGCTATCCCCTCGCTAGTCTAAACCCTTAGTCATACTACAGTATGGACAGCTATCCCCTAGCTAGTCTAAACCCTTAGTCATACTACAGTATGGACAGCTATCCCCTCGCTAGTCTAAACCCTTAGTCATACTACAGTATGGACAGCTATCCCCTAGCTAGTCTAAACCCTTAGTCCTACTACAGTATGGACAACTATCCCCTAGCTAGTCTAAACCCTTAGTCATACTACAGTATGGACAGCTATCCCCTAGCTAGTCTAAACCCTTAGTCATACTACAGTATGGACAGCTATCCCCTAGCTAGTCTAAACCCTTAGTCATACTACAGTATGGACAGCTATCCCCTAGCTAGTCTAAACCCTTAGTGATACTACAGTATGGACAGCTATCCCCTAGCTAGTCTAAACCCTTAGTCATACTACAGTATGGAGACAACTATCCCCTAGCTAGTCTAAACCATTAGTCATACTACAGTATGGACAGCTATCCCCTAGCTAGTCTAAACCCTTAGTCATACTACAGTATGGACAGCTATCCCCTAGCTAGTCTAAACCCTTAGTCATACTACAGTATGGACAGCTATCCCCTCGCTAGTCTAAACCCTTAGTCATACTACAGTATGGACAGCTATCCCCTAGCTAGTCTAAACCCTTAGTCATACTACAGTATGGACAGCTATCCCCTAGCTAGTCTAAACCCTTAGTCATACTACAGTATGGACAACTATCCCCTAGCTAGTCTAAACCCTTAGTCATACTACAGTATGGACAGCTATCCCCTAGCTAGTCTAAACCCTTAGTCATACTACAGTATGGACAACTATCCCCTAGCTAGTCTAAACCCTTAGTCCTACTACAGTATGGACAGCTATCCCCTCGCTAGTCTAAACCCTTAGTCATACTACAGTATGGACAACTATCCCCTAGCTAGTCTAAACCCTTATTCATACTACAGTATGGACAGCTATCCCCTAGCTAGTCTAAACCCTTAGTCATACTACAGTATGGACAGCTATCCCCTAGCTAGTCTAAACCCTTAGTCCTACTACAGTATGGACAACTATCCCCTAGCTAGTCTAAACCCTTAGTCATACTACAGTATGGACAACTATCCCCTAGCTAGGCTAAACCCTTAGTCCTAATACAGTATGGACAACTATCCCCTAGCTAGTCTAAACCCTTAGTCATACTACAGTATGGACAGCTATCCCCTAGCTAGTCTAAACCCTTAGTCATACTACAGTATGGACAGCTATCCCCTCGCTAGTCTAAACCCTTAGTCATACTACAGTATGGACAGCTATCCCCTCGCTAGGCTAAACCCTTAGTCCTACTACAGTATGGACAACTATCCCCTAGCTAGTCTAAACCCTTAGTCCTACTACAGTATGGACAGCTATCCCCTAGCTAGTCTAAACCCTTAGTCCTACTACAGTATGGACAGCTATCCCCTCGCTAGTCTAAACCCTTAGTCATACTACAGTATGGACAGCTATCCCCTAGCTAGTCTAAACCCTTAGTCATACTACAGTATGGACAGCTATCCCCTCGCTTGTCTAAACCCTTAGTCATACTACAGTATGGACAGCTATCCCCTAGCTAGTCTAAACCCTTAGTCCTACTACAGTATGGACAACTATCCCCTAGCTAGTCTAAACCCTTAGTCATACTACAGTATGGACAGCTATCCCCTAGCTAGTCTAAACCCTTAGTCATACTACAGTATGGACAACTATCCCCTAGCTAGTCTAAACCCTTAGTCATACTACAGTATGGACAGCTATCCCCTAGCTAGTCTAAACCCTTAGTCATACTACAGTATGGACAGCTATCCCCTAGCTAGTCTAAACCCTTAGTGATACTACAGTATGGAGAGCTATCCCCTAGCTAGTCTAAACCCTTAGTCATACTACAGTATGGAGACAACTATCCCCTAGCTAGTCTAAACCATTAGTCATACTACAGTATGGACAGCTATCCCCTAGCTAGTCTAAACCCTTAGTCATACTACAGTATGGACAGCTATCCCCTAGCTAGTCTAAACCCTTAGTCATACTACAGTATGGACAGCTATCCCCTCGCTAGTCTAAACCCTTAGTCATACTACAGTATGGACAGCTATCCCCTAGCTAGTCTAAACCCTTAGTCATACTACAGTATGGACAGCTATCCCCTAGCTAGTCTAAACCCTTAGTCATACTACAGTATGGACAACTATCCCCTAGCTAGTCTAAACCCTTAGTCCTACTACAGTATGGACAGCTATCCCCTCGCTAGTCTAAACCCTTAGTCATACTACAGTATGGACAGCTATCCCCTAGCTAGTCTAAACCCTTAGTCATACTACAGTATGGACAGCTATCCCCTAGCTAGTCTAAAACCTTAGTGATACTACAGTATGGACAGCTATCCCCTAGCTAGTCTAAACCCTTAGTCATACTACAGTATGGAGACAACTATCCCCTAGCTAGTCTAAACCATTAGTCATACTACAGTATGGACAGCTATCCCCTAGCTAGTCTAAACCCTTAGTCATACTACAGTATGGACAGCTATCCCCTAGCTAGTCTAAACCCTTAGTCATACTACAGTATGGACAGCTATCCCCTCGCTAGTCTAAACCCTTAGTCATACTACAGTATGGACAGCTATCCCCTAGCTAGTCTAAACCCTTAGTCATACTACAGTATGGACAGCTATCCCCTAGCTAGTCTAAACCCTTAGTCATACTACAGTATGGACAACTATCCCCTAGCTAGTCTAAACCCTTAGTCATACTACAGTATGGACAGCTATCCCCTAGCTAGTCTAAACCCTTAGTCATACTACAGTATGGACAACTATCCCCTAGCTAGTCTAAACCCTTAGTCCTACTACAGTATGGACAGCTATCCCCTCGCTAGTCTAAACCCTTAGTCATACTACAGTATGGACAACTATCCCCTAGCTAGTCTAAACCCTTAGTCATACTACAGTATGGACAGCTATCCCCTAGCTAGTCTAAACCCTTAGTCATACTACAGTATGGACAGCTATCCCCTAGCTAGTCTAAACCCTTAGTCCTACTACAGTATGGACAACTATCCCCTAGCTAGTCTAAACCCTTAGTCATACTACAGTATGGACAACTATCCCCTAGCTAGGCTAAACCCTTAGTCATACTACAGTATGGACAGCTATCCCCTAGCTAGTCTAAACCCTTAGTCATACTACAGTATGGACAGCTATCCCCTAGCTAGTCTAAACCCTTAGTCCTACTACAGTATGGACAACTATCCCCTAGCTAGTCTAAACCCTTAGTCATACTACAGTATGGACAACTATCCCCTAGCTAGGCTAAACCCTTAGTCCTACTACAGTATGGACAACTATCCCCTAGCTAGTCTAAACCCTTAGTCATACTACAGTATGGACAGCTATCCCCTCGCTAGGCTAAACCCTTAGTCCTACTACAGTATGGACAACTATCCCCTAGCTAGTCTAAACCCTTAGTCCTACTACAGTATGGACAGCTATCCCCTAGCTAGTCTAAACCCTTAGTTCTACTACAGTATGGACAGCTATCCCCTCGCTAGTCTAAACCCTTAGTCATACTACAGTATGGACAGCTATCCCCTAGCTAGTCTAAACCCTTAGTCATACTACAGTATGGACAGCTATCCCCTCGCTAGTCTAAACCCTTAGTCATACTACAGTATGGACAGCTATCCCCTAGCTAGTCTAAACCCTTAGTCCTACTACAGTATGGACAACTATCCCCTAGCTAGTCTAAACCCTTAGTCATACTACAGTATGGACAGCTATCCCCTAGCTAGTCTAAACCCTTAGTCATACTACAGTATGGACAGCTATCCCCTAGCTAGTCTAAACCCTTAGTCATACTACAGTATGGACAGCTATCCCCTAGCTAGTCTAAACCCTTAGTGATACTACAGTATGGACAGCTATCCCCTAGCTAGTCTAAACCCTTAGTCATACTACAGTATGGAGACAACTATCCCCTAGCTAGTCTAAACCATTAGTCATACTACAGTATGGACAGCTATCCCCTAGCTAGTCTAAACCCTTAGTCATACTACAGTATGGACAGCTATCCCCTAGCTAGTCTAAACCCTTAGTCATACTACAGTATGGACAGCTATCCCCTCGCTAGTCTAAACCCTTAGTCATACTACAGTATGGACAGCTATCCCCTAGCTAGTCTAAACCCTTAGTCATACTACAGTATGGACAGCTATCCCCTAGCTAGTCTAAACCCTTAGTCATACTACAGTATGGACAACTATCCCCTAGCTAGTCTAAACCCTTAGTCATACTACAGTATGGACAGTTATCCCCTAGCTAGTCTAAACCCTTAGTCATACTACAGTATGGACAACTATCCCCTAGCTAGTCTAAACCCTTAGTCCTACTACAGTATGGACAGCTATCCCCTCGCTAGTCTAAACCCTTAGTCATACTACAGTATGGACAACTATCCCCTAGCTAGTCTAAACCCTTATTCATACTACAGTATGGACAGCTATCCCCTAGCTAGTCTAAACCCTTAGTCATACTACAGTATGGACAGCTATCCCCTAGCTAGTCTAAACCCTTAGTCCTACTACAGTATGGACAACTATCCCCTAGCTAGTCTAAACCCTTAGTCATACTACAGTATGGACAACTATCCCCTAGCTAGGCTAAACCCTTAGTCCTAATACAGTATGGACAACTATCCCCTAGCTAGTCTAAACCCTTAGTCATACTACAGTATGGACAGCTATCCCCTAGCTAGTCTAAACCCTTAGTCATACTACAGTATGGACAGCTATCCCCTCGCTAGTCTAAACCCTTAGTCATACTACAGTATGGACAGCTATCCCCTCGCTAGGCTAAACCCTTAGTCCTACTACAGTATGGACAACTATCCCCTAGCTAGTCTAAACCCTTAGTCCTACTACAGTATGGACAGCTATCCCCTAGCTAGTCTAAACCCTTAGTCCTACTACAGTATGGACAGCTATCCCCTCGCTAGTCTAAACCCTTAGTCATACTACAGTATGGACAGCTATCCCCTAGCTAGTCTAAACCCTTAGTCATACTACAGTATGGACAGCTATCCCCTCGCTTGTCTAAACCCTTAGTCATACTACAGTATGGACAGCTATCCCCTAGCTAGTCTAAACCCTTAGTCCTACTACAGTATGGACAACTATCCCCTAGCTAGTCTAAACCCTTAGTCATACTACAGTATGGACAGCTATCCCCTAGCTAGTCTAAACCCTTAGTCATACTACAGTATGGACAGCTATCCCCTAGCTAGTCTAAACCCTTAGTCATACTACAGTATGGACAGCTATCCCCTAGCTAGTCTAAACCCTTAGTGATACTACAGTATGGAGAGCTATCCCCTAGCTAGTCTAAACCCTTAGTCATACTACAGTATGGAGACAACTATCCCCTAGCTAGTCTAAACCATTAGTCATACTACAGTATGGACAGCTATCCCCTAGCTAGTCTAAACCCTTAGTCATACTACAGTATGGACAGCTATCCCCTAGCTAGTCTAAACCCTTAGTCATACTACAGTATGGACAGCTATCCCCTCGCTAGTCTAAACCCTTAGTCATACTACAGTATGGACAGCTATCCCCTAGCTAGTCTAAACCCTTAGTCATACTACAGTATGGACAGCTATCCCCTAGCTAGTCTAAACCCTTAGTCATACTACAGTATGGACAACTATCCCCTAGCTAGTCTAAACCCTTAGTCCTACTACAGTATGGACAGCTATCCCCTCGCTAGTCTAAACCCTTAGTCATACTACAGTATGGACAACTATCCCCTAGCTAGTCTAAACCCTTAGTCATACTACAGTATGGACAACTATCCCCTAGCTAGTCTAAACCCTTAGTCATACTACAGTATGGACAGCTATCCCCTCGCTAGTCTAAACCCTTAGTCATACTACAGTATGGACAGCTATCCCCTAGCTAGTCTAAACCCTTAGTCATACTACAGTATGGACAGCTATCCCCTAGCTAGTCTAAACCCTTAGTCATACTACAGTATGGACAGCTATCCCCTAGCTAGTCTAAACCCTTAGTCATACTACAGTATGGACAACTATCCCCTAGCTAGTCTAAACCCTTAGTCCTACTACAGTATGGACAGCTATCCCCTCGCTAGTCTAAACCCTTAGTCATACTACAGTATGGACAACTATCCCCTAGCTAGTCTAAACCCTTAGTCATACTACAGTATGGACAACTATCCCCTAGCTAGTCTAAACCCTTAGTCATACTACAGTATGGACAGCTATCCCCTCGCTAGTCTAAACCCTTAGTCATACTACAGTATGGACAACTATCCCCTAGCTAGTCTAAACCATTAGTCATACTACAGTATGGACATACTGTGTCTGCAATAGGAGTCTCACCACGTCAAGTGTGAAGCAACAACTACTACTACTACATTACAACAAGAGAAGAATAGAAAAACAACAACAACAACATCCATAACAACAACAACAGCAGCTAGAGAAGAATAGGAATATTACAACAGCATCCATAACAACAACAACAGCTAGAGAAGAATAGCAAAACAACAACATCCATAACAACAACAACAGCAGCTAGAGAAGAATAGGAATATTACAACAGCATCCATAACAACAACAACAGCTAGAGAAGAATAGCAAAACAACAACATCCATAACAACAACAACATCAGCTAGAGAAGAATAGGAATATTACAACAGCATCCATAACAACAACAACAGCTAGAGAAGAATAGAAAGAAAACAACATAATCCACAACAATAAAATGTTCTACAGTCTCAGAGGAACATTCACTGAGGAGGCAGGCCTTCTGTAGGGGCTGTAGGTGAGAGGGGGGGGGGGGGAGAGAAAGCAAGAGAGTGAGGGGGGAAGTGAGAGCGAGAGAGATAGAGAGAACTAAATGGCAGAAGAAAAACAGCCCTGCGCTTCAGGCTGCAGATGAGTTGTGGGCCTAGAATGGTGTCTGTGGCGCTAATCAGTGCTGCCTAAGAAGAGGGGTCAGAGGCAACTTCCCCTTCTCTGACAAACTGGGCAGGGTGATAGAAAGCACACAGCTGGGGAAAAAGAGGGATGAGAGAAAGAGAGAGAGTGAGAAAGTGGAGAGAGAGAGAAAGGGGGGAGAGAGAGAGAAAGGGGAGAGTGTGTAAGACAGAGAGGTATCAGTATAAATGAAGCACTGTGTAAGGCGATACATAAACTTCCCTACTGTACTATGTTATGGCTACTTGGGTGTAAAACCTTAACATATGGTTCCTGGTTCCTGGTTCAGGAACAGCTAAGAGAGGAACTGCCTGGTATTCCCGTAATGTATAGAACCTGCGGTAGTAGTAATGTATAGTACATAAACTACAGTACTGGGCTATGTTATGTTATGGTTACTTGTGTGAAGCCTTAACATATGTTAAGATGCCTCAGGAACTGGTATTCCCATTACGCCAAGATAGAAAACCTGTGTCCTGTAAAAGTATAACTCACACAGGCGTGACAGGTGCTCTAAAGCTGGACTGAGACTAGGTTACATCAAAACTTAACTGACTCAACAAAGAGTAGTGAGAGAGAGAGCACATAAGGGTCTACTGCTTAACTGTATACAGACAAGTAGCGTACATTGATGTGTAAAAGTAATTCCATCAGTGGCTTTACCTAGACAAATTTCTCCAGAAAAATACAAGAAATGAATGGAGTCTTGTTTTTGACAAAGACCGCGACTGAAGACTTCTCCTTTTAACAAAAGACATTTGATCTATAATCCGAATAATCAGTTATCTCCACATCTGTCCAGAGTTAAAGCAGATTCTCTACATGAAACAATGATTTATTTACAATTCACTGGTCGAGGTCATTTTTCATTGAATTAGCTGCTACTGTGGTTACTATGTAGTTATATGTCATTACACACATTTCAAGAAATGGTTGCAAGTTGATAGTTCAACCAAATTTCAAATGTACATATTTGTTTTCTTATCTTTAAATCAGTTTATGGTCAAGGAGAGACTACAAATGTCTACATTTGTAATAGCCTGAACTTTCCCTTTAAGTGTACTGTGACCCAAAATGAATGTGTATTATTAGTTAGGACTGGTGAGTAGGCTATAAATCATGTGTAGAGAGGTTAATCATTCTATCATCTTCTAATTGATGGACGGCTATAAACCATGTTGTGTGTCAGGTGAGGGGTCTGCGTATATAGAAATTGTTGCTGTTTTAAAATAGAATGAGTGGGCAGGCAAGCCATATAAGGACTGCTCTAACATTTCACTTTCTAGCTCAGCAACACACAAACATGGCCGCTTGATCCTACGCCTCTCTGCACACGCACGCGTGCATACCCGTGTGCAAATACACACACAAACACACACGGGTGTGCACACACACACACACATTTAACTCTTTTCCGTTCCATCCCCGGTCAAATCCTTACTCTTATCCTTATCGTTAATTAGAGGGCGTGTCAAACAGGGGTGTAAATTCCACATATTTACTCTACTATTTACTGTCTCAAACTCAAACGCATAAGGCCTAGTTCATAGACTCATATTATATTCTGTGACGACGATCAAAAATCGAAACGTCAAGAAAAATCACCTACCTGTGCCGTTTCACTGGGCTATAATTCTAATGTAACTGTAAAAATATAGATTTTGCTTGCAATAAGGGCGATAAATGTACATTTGTTGGTAAAATGACATTTAAGAGCCCGTGCCGTGCTGCATTCTCTTGTCTTGATCGAGCAGATCGCTTCTCTCACCACTTTTATACTGAATTACATCTTATATATTTTAAGCCTCGAGACATGTAATATGACATATTACTTATGATCTCTCCCCTTTTCTAGTTACTCCATCATGATAAGTCCCCATAACTACGATCTCTCCCCTTTTCTAGTTACTCCATCATGATAAGTCCCCATAACTACGATCTCTCCCCTTTTCTAGTTACTCCATCATGATAAGTCCCCATAACTACGATCTCTCCCCTTTTCTAGTTACTCCATCATGATAAGTCCCCATAAACTCCCTTTAAACTGTGCAATATTCCTCTCTCAAACAGCCTACTTTACCACGGCTCACTGGTTTACATGGTAAAATGTGGGGTTTTCTATGATCAAATCGTACATATTAGTGCACTAAAATACTGCTTGTACCCTTTTGCATGTACACTAGGTGTACAAAGACATGGACAGTACATCGGCTTCATGCCAGTAAACAGTTGGGCCAACTTTATTATTACAAGTAGTAGCAAAACAAATACTTACTTTGTTATTGTAAAAGTTAACACTGATAATCAATGTTATATAAGAGTCAACATTGAGAAGTTAACATTGATAATCTATTATAAACCAGACTAAATCCAGTATAAACTACCCATGCATAAGTATTCACACCTATGTTGAATAAAATGTTAATACAGTCAATAATTACAGCTTTCTTAAAATACATTCACAAAGTTATATTTAATCAGTGGAAAATATGTCAATGATTAGCAAATAAGATAATACAATTTTTTTCAACATGTAAGTCAGGTTCAAGGTTGCATAATAGAAGATTGATAATCAGTTATATTACACTGACGCTGGTAAACTTTACACACCTGAAAATAATCCTGGTTTGGGAAGTTACATATGTGTCATTACTGTAGATATTGTATCAAATGAACTTTTTGAAGAAGACACCAAAGGCTATTACATTGTACACATAAGATACATAAAAAAAGTTAAATGTTGAATCTGATATCAAAAACAATTTATTGTTGCTATGACATTTGTTCCACTGACAATGTAAGCATAAGATGGGACATTATAATAAAATGAAGTGGATATCTAACTACACTGTAGGGGGATTAGAGGAAATTGTCAGTTAACATTTCATAGAATGAGATAGTCTTCAATAAACTCAATTCATCTCTTCATTATCGATAATAAATATTGTTGTATTTTAAACTAGTGAAATAAATAAAATATCTATTTACAACAACTTGTGTAATGTGTTTGAATGGAAAGTTAATTTGGCACAGGAGAAGCTAAAAGCTATAACAAAAGTGGTAAACATTGTATTTGTGATTTCTCTTAAAAACAAATATATTAGATTTATTATACACTATATTGAGAACAGAATATTCCATAACGTTATAGTTATATAAATAACAATAAGGTTGTTATCACAAGGTCTCCATTCAACGTCTCAAATAACGGTTGTTACAAGTTGTTAATAAAAGGTCTGGTATTTAGCTCACGTTCATTTACTGGCGTCTGTAGAATCTCTTGGGCTGTTTATTGCTTATTTACTTAACAAAAACAATGATGTATTCATTATTTAAGAGGGAGATCTAATACTTTCATTTACTTCTAAAGTTCCTCAACTCACATAAGCACGGGCTTCAGTCGAACCCAATGGATTTTTGTGCTAATATTCTCTATAGTAGAAATAATAAAAAACAAACAAATAAAAGTATAATAACATCAAAACAAAGGGGATGTTTAGGAAACACAAATATTATGAGAAACGACTAATACATTCTTCAACATACTAAAGTTCTATATAACTATGACTAGCAAATGTATTTTAATTTCAACAAAATTAGAACTTCAATCTACTATTTTCAGTTTTGCCTTTAGTCCGTCCTGCCTACTTTACTTTGAGCACAGTCCTGCTTGTGTTTCAATATGAGACCTTACTGTCTGTTATAAACATATACAGTGTGTGTGTGTGTTTGAGACTGAGTGAGACAGCTCTTCTATAAAAGATCTTTGTTCTAATATTTTCTGTTTTTCCTCTCTTCCTGACTGTTTCCATGGTGAGACTGTCTGTAAAACTCTGTTTGAGACCGTGCTACTCCGCTCCATGGGAGAATGAACACTAGTGAGCCACAGTGAAATAAATGATTGTACAGAAACACTGTAGGCCATTGAGCCCACCCCTTCCACCTCATCCATCTTGCTCACAGGGATGACATTGAGGATTTGGGAAGTGTTTTTTCCCCTCTTTCCACAGCTTTTACAAAACGTATATACACTATAACTCATCTGCCACCATCCGACTACAGTATTCCTTGAGACTATTGTTCAGAAGTTTGAGTTCCATCATCCGTAGCTAGTTAGAGAAAGATATATGCATGAATACCAGCCTGCCAAATCTCCCTTCAACAAATTAATTTTCCATCCCTATTCCTCGGAAGTTGGAATTCCCTCAATGCAGCTAAGGAGACATTTATTTATTGATAAATTCCTCCTAAATCTCCCTTGGAACTAATTCATTTTCATACATACCTTTGGGATACCAGTCATGGCATATATTTAATAATATATATTTAATATATACAGTATATATATATATATATATATGTCTGTCTTCCCATACATAGCCTGTCTATGGCACATAGCATACCGGTATATGTGCATATATTTGCAGCAATATTTCCCTTACCTCTGGAAGTGTTCGTTGGACGTCTTGGCTCCCAAATATCCTCCTTGGCTTTTCCCCGACATTTCACCAGTTTGGCCGTTCTTGACACCTTCGATGTGAGCCTCAAAGAGAGCCTTATCCCAGGCCTGTTGCATGGCCAAACAAAATCACTAACTAGTCCTTTATCTCCACTAACCAACCACACACACCCCTCAGAAAAGTTGTTACTGGCTGTCGCCGTTGGAGGGGCTATAAATAAAAAATCCTTTGGTGTAACTCTCTCCCTCTCTCTCTCCCTTGCGATGGCCGACCGATAGCCTAGGGAAGCTGTTGAATACTGTGCGCGCGGTCCTGTGGACTACTTTAACTCAGCAGGAACTTTTCCTCTCTCTTCCCTCTCACTTTCTCCCCAGTGCTTCTCCTGACAGACAGCGACAATGGCATCCAGCAAAGCCCCTGGCCTTAGCTCTCTCTCTCCCTCTCTCCCTCTCTCTCTGCTTTCTCTCTCCCTCTCTCTCTGCTTTCTCTCGTCCCTCTTCTCCCCAGTGACAGAAAGTAAAACCCCAGGGGAGGTGGGTGTTCAAAGGTAAACGACCACAGTTGAATGAAGAGTTTGAGGAAACGACAGAGGTGGGGAGGTTTGGAGGGATAGGGAGGGATAGGGAGGGAGGGAGGGGGCGGTAAGTTAAAAGGCTCTTGACCAAATTGGGAGTCCCTGCCTGCTGGCCCTGTGGCGGTAGTGTGTGCATCATATTCGGACGGTGTGTGTAACAACAGGGGAAGAGTCCTCCTTACGCCACGCTGTTGATTATCACCTCATGCTCACATACACACACATACACAGACACACACACGCATGCAAGCAGGCACACACATGTGTGTGCATGTGTGAGTGTGTGTGTATGCGGGCATGTGTGCGTGTGCATGCGTGTGTGTAGGGGCTGCTCCCAGTCCCTAATTCCCTAGGACACAGTGTCAGATTATTCACATTTTGTGGTGGCCTGTCTGTCTGGGGTTACACATCTGTGCCTGAGCCAAAAGTCCTGGGACCCCTTTCAATCATAAATCACTACTGGGGAAGAAAAGTACTGAGTGGAAGATTTAGCAACTACCCTCTCTACCGGTTCACTTTACCCTTAAAGAGTCAGCAACTACCCTCTCTACCAGTTCACTTTACCCCTAAAGAGTCAGCTACTACCCTCTCTACCAGTTCACTTTACCCCTAAAGAGTCAGCTACTACCCTCTCTACCAGTTCACTTTACCCTTAAAGAGTCAGCTACTACCCTCTCTACCAGTTCACTTTACCCTTAAAGAGTCAGCTACTACCCTCTCTACCAGTTCACTTTACCCCTAAAGAGTCAGCTACTACCCTCTCTACCAGTTCACTTTACCCTTAAAGAGTCAGCTACTACCCTCTCTACCAGTTCACTTTACCCCTAAAGAGTCAGCTACTACCCTCTCTACCAGTTCACTTCACCCTTAAAGAGTCAGCTACTACCCTCTCTACCAGTTCACTTTACCCCTAAAGAGTCAGCTACTACCCTCTCTACCAGTTCACTTTACCCCTAAAGAGTCAGCTACTACCCTCTCTACCAGTTCACTTTACCCCTAAAGAGTCAGCTACTACCCTCTCTACCAGTTCACTTTACCCCTAAAGAGTCAGCTACTACCCTCTCTTCCGGTTCACTTCACCCTTAAAGAGTCAGCTACTACCCTCTCTACCAGTTCACTTTACCCTTAAAGAGTCAGCTACTACCCTCTCTACAGGTTTCCAAAGGATGAATAGTGCTGGCTGACTGAGGAGTGAGAGAGTGTCAGCCCCTTCCCCTTGCTTACTTTACACAAAAGACAGTCCTTAATGTGCAGACTGTGTCCTTAAGTCCTTAAAAGTGCAGACTGTGGTATCACTGCCTGAATGGACAGGTTGGTGGTGGGTGCAGAATGTGGTATCACTGCCTGAAGGGACAGGGTGGTGGTGGGTGCAGAATGTGGTATCACTGCCTGAATGGACAGGTTGGTGGTGGGTGCAGAATGTGGTATCACTGCCTGAATGGACAGGTTGGTGGTGGGTGCAGAATGTGGTATCACTGCCTGAAGGGACAGGGTGGTGGTGGGTGCAGAATGTGGTATCACTGCCTGAAGGGACAGGGTGGTGGTGGGTGCAGACTGTGGTATCACTGCCTGAAGGGACAGGGTGGTGGTGGGTGCAGACTGTGGTATCACTGCCTGAAGGGACAGGGTGGTGGTGGGTGCAAACTGTGGAATAATGAACGTTAAACAGAGGAGTTGATTCAAGAAACGGTTATTCGGGGGCATAATATTATGTCTGGCAACCAACCCTAGGCTTGTTTCCACAGGACAAGAGTAGAGGATTGTCTAAGCTGGGATTTCCTCTCTTCTCGTTGCCAGATATAGTATAAAAGCACAACAGTTTTCTTTGATAATCCTGGCTGGCTTGATGTTATAGCCACATCATTCAGACAGAATAAAAACACACCTTATGTAATAGTGGCCTACCAATGGAACATAACGGACAATTTCACATGTATGACTCCGCATTACCCGTCTAATGTATCACCTGTTTCAAACTAGTAGTGACCACTGTTTCATCAATGGATGTTTTTCTCCCTGAAAAGCTTTCTTCTATTATTCAGTTGTAACCTAACCCTACTGATGGAACATAATGGACTTCACAATTTCACATGTATAACACTTCGTTAAATGTGTCATCTCCCACTGGGCACAGACGTCAATTGAACGTCTATACAACGTTGATTCAACCATTGTGTACTCAGCGGCGTCATGTTCATAACAACCTCTGTATCCCTGAAAACATGTACGTCTCTTAATCAAATCCTAACGCTTTTGACTGTGTGATGACAGATCAGCCTCCCCAATGTGCTAGAACCACGGACAGGGAGACAAATGTCTTCTAACTAGATAGACAAATAAATCATGATAATGCAGAGAGTACAGGCCGCTCAGGGCCCAGTGTCCTGGACAGGAGACATCAACTCTACATCTACACATCATCTGTTTTGATGAGTGATGGCAAAGCTGATAGATTTCTTGTTGACAACCCCCGGTAACTCTGGGGGAGCATGCAGGCATGTACATACTCAAGCGTGTGAGCACACACGCGTGTATTTTTGGCCCGCGAGATAGATACTACCACTGTACTGAGCCTGTGACAGAAGGAAGAAAGGTGCTTTTGTCCCCTGCGATGAAATCGGGGAGGGGACTGTGGATCTGTCTCTGTACGTTCCACGCGGTATCTCAGACACCATTGGTCCAATTTTTACGAAACTTGAGTGAATGGTGCATCTTGCCATAAAAATCTGGCATTTACGAAATTACACTGATTGTCGATGATGGTGGCGCTATAACAAGAGATTGAACATGAAAACTTTGAAAAGTCATGGCCCTCACCCCGTTCAACCGAGAGTCGTGAAATTCGTTACATAGGTCCCTCATTATTCGTGGGGGACGACATGTTTAATGTTGACTTGTTCCTTGATGAATAGAGTAATGAAACTTTCAAAAAGAATATTCAGTGTTTGAGAATTCTATTTTAGGACGTTCAGTGTTCGAAAGTTTAATTTCGGAATGTTCAGTGGTTGAGAGTTCAATTCCAGGTGAAGCTGGTTGAGAGAATGCCAAAAGTGTGCAAAGCTGTCATCAAGGCAAAGAGTGGCTACTTTGAAGAATCTAAATATATGTTGATTTGTTTAACACTTTTTTACTACAGTATTCCATATGTGTTATTTCATTGTTTTGATATCTTCACTATTATTCTACAATGAAGAAAATATAAAAAATAAAGACAAACCCTTGAATGATTAGGTTTGTCCAAACTTTTGACTGGTACTGTATGTCTGGAGTGAAATCATTGCATGCTTCATCCATGGCCTGAAGGAGGTTGGTGCGCTCTTAGGGATGGCAAACATACATCTTCTACCTGTATTGCAATTATGTATTGTATTTTACAGTATTGTACTGTACTTATGTTTTGTAGTGGTCCTGTACGTGGCTCAGTTCATAAGAGCATGGCACTAGAGTTGTGGGTTCGATTCCCACTGGGGTCACATACCAAAATGTGTGGACTGTTTTCACTTTATATCAAAGTGTCTGCTACGTAAATGGCATATATTACAGTATTACAGTACTGTATTGGCCAATGCACTTTTTGTAAAGCAGTGTGACCCCACCCCCACCAATCAAAAAGACCCCAGAAACTTCCTTTTGGATACATGTTTACTGTGTAAGGGATGCATTTCTTTCTTGTTTTGGACTTTCTGGATTATTTGCGTATTGAATTGATATTGTATTACCGCACCGTAGAGCTAGAAAACACAATTCTTCTGCTGCACCTGCTGTAACATGTTAATGCGCGACCAATAAAGTTGTATTTTATTTGTTACATAAAGTACATCTCTGACCTTGTCAATATCAGATTTGTATTGACTGTGAAGTAAAATCATAATAGTTATCATCATAGTAGTACGTTTGAGTTACAATTGCCTTCGGAATGTATTCAGACTTTTTCCACATTTTGTTACGTTGCAACCTTATTCTAAAATGTATTAAATTGTTTTTTCCCCTCATCAATTTACACATAATGACAAAGCAAAAAAGTATTTTTTGAAATGTTTGCTAATTGAGACCCTTTACTCAGTACTTTGTTGAAGCACCTTTGGCAGCGATTACAGCATCGAGTCTTCTTGGGTATGATGCTACAAGTTTGACACACCTGTATTTCTCCCATTCTTCTCTGCAGATCCTCTCAATCTCTGTCAGGTTGGATGGGGAGCGTTGCTGCACAGCTATTTTCAGGTCTGTCCAGAGATGTTCGATCGGGTTCAAGTCCGGGCTCTGGCTGGGCCACTCAAGAACATTCAGAGACTTATCCCGAAGCCTTCAGTCTGGCCACTCTACCATAAAGGCCTGATTGGTGGAGTGCTGCAGAGATGGTTTCCTTCTGGAAGATTCTCCCATCTCCACAGAGGAACTCTAGAGCTCTGTCAGAGTGACCATCGGGTTCTTGGTCACCTCCCTGACCAAGGCCCTTCTCCCCCGATGGATCATTTTGCCATGTCCAATCAATTGAATTTACCACAGCTGGACTCCAATCAAGTTGTAGAAACATCTCAAGGATGGTCAATGGAAACAGGATGCACCTGAGCTCAATTTCGAGTCTCATAGCAAAGGGTCTGAATACTTATGTAAATAACTTATTTCTGTTTATTATTTGTTATAAATTTGCTAACATTTATAAAAACCTGTTCTCGTTTTGTCATTATGGGGTATTGTGTGTAGATTGATGAGGATTTTATTTATTTAATCCATTTTAGAATAAGGCCGTAACGTAACAAAATGTGGAAAAGGTCAAGATGTCTGAATACTTTCCGAATGCACTGTCTATCATAAGCTTTATGTTTCTACTTTACAGACATACATAATCATTATGTAGTTCTCAGAATCTGTAGTAGACAAACCAATTGACATGTAAAATGTACAGGTTTACCAAACATTGAAGTGATCATCATTTAAGAGCAGTTCGATTAAGTAATAGTAAAATGTCTTCCAACAAAAGAGAAGAGAAGAT
>NC_092087.1:78067396-78072396 GCF_045679555.1 Salvelinus alpinus
CTATCCCTCCCCTCTCTTTCTCCACCTCCCCTAACTCTCTCCATCCCTCTGTCCTCCCTTCTCACTTTCTCCACCTCCCCTACCTCTCTCCGTCCCTCTGTCCTCCCCTCTCTCCCTTTTTACCTCCCCTCTCTCTCTCTCTCATCCCTCTCTCCCCTTTGGCTCAGTCTGGGTTGTCAGGACTGTAATAGAGATGCCATTGTTTGATCAGGGAGGCAACAGGAACCGTACCCTGTTGACCCAACCCACTGTGTGTGCGTTTGTGTATGTGGGAACGTCTTTGAGCATGGTGTGGGGCTCTGTAGGTTGGTGTGTGTGTGTGTGTGTGTGTGTGTGTGTGTGTGTGTGTGTGTGTGTGTGTGTGTGTGTGTGTGTGCGTGCGTGCGTGCGTGCGTGCGTGCGTGCGTGCGTGCGTGCGTGCGTGCGTGCGTGCGTGCGTGCGTGCGTGCGTGCGTGCGTGCGTGTGTGTGTTGGGCCATGGTATGTGGTACTGTATGGTGTGTATGCAGACCCACTGTGAGTGTAAGAGAGAGTGATGGCAGGTTTTAAGTTAAATAAGTGTCCCTCTCCTCTTCATCCTGTAATACCAAACAACCCACATGTACATTACCTATCTTGCTCTTCCCCCTCTCTCTCTCTCCTCCCTAACATACTCTCTCTTCCCCCTCTCTCTCTCTCTCTCTCCCATAACATACTCGCTCTTCCCCCCTCTCTCTCTCTCCCCCATAACATACTCTCTCTTCCCCCTCTCTCTCTCTCCCCCCTAACATACTCGCTCTTCCCCCTCTCTCTCTCTCTCCCCCATAACATACTCTCTCTTTCCCCTCTCTCTCTCTCCCCCCTAACATACTCACTCTTCCCCCCTCTCTCTCTCTCCCCCATAACATACTCTCTCTTCCCCCCTCTCTCTCCCTCCCCCCTAACATACTCTCTCTTAACATACTCTCTCTCTCCCCTCTCTCTCTCCCTCCCCCATAACATACTCTCTCTTCCCCTCTCTCTCTCTCCCCCTTAACATACTCTCTCTTCCCCTCTCTCTCTCTTCCCCTCTCTCTCTCTCTCTCTCTCCCCTAACATACTCTCTCTTCCCCCCTCTCTCTCTCATCCCCTAACATACTCTCTCTTCCCCCTCTCTCTCCCCCCTAATACTCTCTCTCCCCCCTAACATACTCTCTCTTCCCCCTCTCTCTCTCTCCCCCCTAACATACTCTCTTCCCCCTAATACTCTCTCTCCCCCCTAACATACTCTCTCTTCCCCCTCTCTCTCTCTCTCCCCCCTAACATACTCTCTCTTCCCCCCTCTCTTTCTCCTCCCTAACACTCTCTTCCACCTCTCTCTCTTTCTCCTCCCTAACACTCTCTCTTTCTCCCCCCTAACATAATCTCTCCTCCCCTATCTCTCTTTCTCCCCCTAAAATTCTCTTCCATCTATCTCTCTCCCCCCTAAAATGATCTTCCCCCTCTCTCTCTTTCTCCTCCCTAACACTCTCTCCATCCCCCCTACATACTCTTGCTCCCTCTCTGTTTCTCTCACCCTTTCTACCTCGTTCCCACTTTTCCCCCCTCTTTTTCCCTCCACTCTCTCCCCCTCTCTCTCTCTGTGTTTCCCCCCTAACTCAAAATACCCCTATGAATGTGGAATAACACAGCTGTGAGAGAGAGAGTGTGTGATGCTCCATTAGCTGTGGTGGTGACAGGTCCTTTGATGGCGGACACCGCTGCTCCTTAACCCCTCTGCTGAGCTGCGGCGGCATGAGGGGAGGAGACTAGCTGACTGAATGTTAGCTACCTACTCACGGGGAGACAAGCTGACTGAATGTTAGTTACCTACCTACGAGGAGACTAGCTGACTGAATGTTAGTTACCTACCTACGGGGAGACTAGCTGACTGAATGTTAGCTACCTACCTACGGGGAGACTAGCTGACTGAATGTTAGTTACCTACCTACGGGGAGACTAGCTGACTGAATGTTAGCTACCTACCTACGGGGAGGCTAGCTGACTGAATGTTAGCTACCTACCTACGGGGAACTAGCTGACTGAATGTTAGCTACCTACCTACGGGGAGGCTAGCTGACTGAATGTTAGCTACCTACCTACGGGGAGACTAGCTGACTGAATGTTAGCTACCTACCTACGGGGAGGCTAGCTGACTGAATGTTAGCTACCTACCTATGGGGAGGCTAGCTGACTGAATGTTAGCTACCTACCTACGGGGAGACTAGCTGACTGAATGTTAGCTACCTACCTATGGGGAGGCTAGCTGACTGAATGTTAGCTACCTACCTACGGGGAGGCTAGCTGACTGAATGTTAGCTACCTACCTACGGGGAGACTAGCTGACAATGTTAGTTACCTACCTACGGGGAGACTAGCTGACTGAATGTTAGCTACCTACCTACGGGGAGACTAGCTGACTGAATGTTAGCTACCTACCTACGGGGAGACTAGCTGACTGAATGTTAGTTACCTACCTACGGGGAGACTAGCTGACTGAATGTTAGCTACCTACCTACAGGGAGACTAGCTGACTGAATGTTAGTTACCTACCTACGGGGAGACTAGCTGACTGAATGTTAGTTACCTACCTACGGGGAGAGTAGCTGACTGAATGCTAGCTACCTACCTACGGGGAGACTAGCTGACTGAATGTTAGCTACCTACCTACGGGGAGGTTAGCTGACTGAATGTTAGCTACCTACCTACGGGGAGACTAGCTGACTGAATGTTAGTTACCTACCTACGGGGAGACTAGCTGACTGAATGTTAGCTACCTACCTACGGGGAGGTTAGCTGACTGAATGTTAGCTACCTACCTACGGGGAGACTAGCTGACTGAATGTTAGCTACCTACCTACGGGGAGACTAGCTGACTGAATGTTAGTTACCTACCTATGGGGAGGCTAACTGACTGAATGTTAGCTACCTAACTACGGGGAGGCTAGCTGACTGAATGTTAGCTACCTACCTATGGGGAGGCTAGCTGACTGAATGTTAGTTACCTACCTACGGGGAGAGTAGCTGACTGAATGTTAGTTACCTACCTATGGGGAGGCTAACTGACTGAATGTTAGCTACCTAACTACGGGGAGGCTAGCTGACTGAATGTTAGCTACCTACCTATGGGGAGGCTAGCTGACTGAATGTTAGCTACCTACCTATGGGGAGACTAGCTGACTGAATGTTAGCTACCTACCTATGGGGAGACTAGCTGACTGAATGTTAGCTACCTACCTATGGGGAGGCTAGCTGACTGAATGTTAGCTACCTACCTATGGGGAGGCTAGCTGACTGAATGTTAGCTACCTACCTATGGGGAGGCTAGCTGACTGAATGTTAGCTACCTACCTATGGGGAGGCTAGCTGACTGAATGTTAGCTACCTACCTACGGGGAGACTAGCTGGCTGAATGTTAGTTACCTACCTATGGGGAGGCTAACTGACTGAATGTTAGCTACCTAACTACGGGGAGGCTAGCTGACTGAATGTTAGCTACCTACCTATGGGGAGGCTAGCTGACTGAATGTTAGCTACCTACCTATGGGGAGACTAGCTGACTGAATGTTAGCTACCTACCTATGGGGAGACTAGCTGACTGAATGTTAGCTACCTACCTATGGGGAGGCTAGCTGACTGAATGTTAGCTACCTACCTATGGGGAGGCTAGCTGACTGAATGTTAGCTACCTACCTACGGGGAGACTAGCTGACTGAATGTTAGCTACCTACCTACGGGGAGGCTAGCTGACTGAATGTTAGCTACCTACCTACGGGGAGACTAGCTGGCTGAATGTTAGCTACCTACCTATGGGGAGGCTAGCTGACTGAATGTTAGCTACCTACCTACGGGGAGACTAGCTGACTGAATGTTAGCTACCTACCTACGGGGAGACTAGCTGACTGAATGTTAGCTACCTACCTACGGGGAGACTAGCTGACTGAATGTTAGCTACCTACCTACGGGGAGGCTAGCTGACTGAATGTTAGCTACCTACCTACGGGGAGGCTAGCTGACTGAATGTTAGCTACCTACCTACGGGGAGCCTTTCTGACGCAATGGAACCAATGGAATAGTCCCAAAACTGCAAACACCACCCATCTGGCACTGGGGCTCAATTTCAGTTGCTAATTCTAATGTTAAACTGTTACAGATTGTTATTTTAGTGGAAATGAGTAGACACACGGGCCAACATGAATCCAGGGACAAAAAAAGAGGTGTGAAGTCCAAGACTGTTATTCTGTCCATTAATGTCTTCATTAGAGAGGGCAGCACCTTTAATAGTGAATACATCTTTAATAAACTCTTATCCAAAGTGTCAGACTGTGGGAAGATAGATCGTTTTGACGTGTTTACTATTTTGCCGTCTCCCAGGAAGATTTATTCCCATCTTTTTTTCTTCACTTTTTCTAATCAAATGTGTCTGCCCTGCCAGCTCTGAGTGAGTGAGTGAGTGAGTGAGTGAGTGAGTGAGTGAGTGAGTGAGTGAGTGAGTGACAGAGTGACAGAGTGACAGAGTGACAGAGTGAGAGAGTGAGTGAGTGAGTGAGTGAGTGAGTGAGTGAGTGAGAGAGTGAGTGAGTGAGTGAGTGAGTGAGTGAGTGAGTGAGTGAGTGAGTGAGTGAGTGAGTGAGTGAGTGAGTGAGTGAGTGAGTGAGTGAGTGAGCGTGCGTGTCTGTACACCAGGGTTCCCCAACTGGCGGCTCACTTTTTGTTGTTGTTGGACATAAAAGACTGTAAAAACACCAGCAAATCAGCTCCAAGTGATTTGAATTTTGAAAATCTTTTCCAAAGTATTCCCACGCATAATAGAGAGATAAACACTGGGTATACCAATCATTAAGAACATTTTCCTAATATAGATTTGCCTGTTTGCCCCCAGAAAAGCCTTAATTTGTCAAAGCATGGACTCTACAAGGTGTCAAAAGTGTTCCACAGGATGCTGGACCATGTTGACTCCAATGCTTCCCACAGTTGTGTCAAGTTGGCTGGATGTCCTTTGG
>NC_092087.1:78077396-78089896 GCF_045679555.1 Salvelinus alpinus
GTGTGGCTGTTTTAGGCTGGTCACAAGAAAGAGGTCGATTTCAGACATCTGAGAAGGTGCTGAGGACATTGATAAATGCATTCGTCGATGCTCAAAAAAACATGTCCTGAGTCTCAGAGCCAGAGCGCTGCGAAGACCACTGGCCACGGCAGTTCACAGTTCTCTAGCAAGCAGGGAGAGTAGTTGATGATACTTAATGGAAACAGCGCGTAGTTTTATCATTTGGTTTTAAGACTTCCCCAACCCGTTGCCCTAGCTACTCAGAATGAATACCTAAACTTAACCCTATCAGTTGTTTCTGTTTTAACCTTGTAACCAAGCGGAATCGACTTTCATCCAATTACGGCAAATCTTACAGTGAAACTATGAGATCAGGTTGGTGTTAAGACTCAATCGATGGCCTCCCGGGTGGCGCAGTGGTCTAGAGCACTGCATCGCAGTGCTATGCTGCGCCACCAGAGTCTGGGTTCGCGCCCAGGCTCTGTCGCAGCCGGCCGCGACCGGGAGGTCCGTGGGGCGACGCACAATTGGCTTAGCGTCGTCCGGGTTAGGGAGGGTTTGGCCGGTAGGGATATCCTTGTCTCATCGCGCTCCAGCGACTCCTGTGGCGGGCCGGGCGCAGTGCGCGCTAACCGAGGGGGCGGGTGCACGGTGTTTCCTCCGACACATTGGTGCGGCTGGCTTCCGGGTTGGAGGCGCGCTGTGTTAAGAAGCAGTGCGGCTAGGTTGGGTTGTGCTTCGGAGGACGCATGACTTTCGACCTTCGTCTCTCCCGAGCCCGTACGGGAGTTGTAGCGATGAGACAAGATAGTAATTACTAGCGATTGGATACCACGAAAAATTGGGGAGAAAAGGGGATAAAAATTTATTAAAAAAAAAAAAAAAAAAAAAAAAAAAAAAAAAAGACTCAATCGATAAAGTTCCATATCAGGATATCATTTTTTTTTTTCTTACAATACATCGTATCGTTTAGACAATATCGCAATATTATTTTTGCGCTAGTTGGCTATACCTGCACCATTTCTATTTCCATGACTGATCAAAACTCCTTTGTTAATGTCTCTCTCTTGACCTGACCTTAGGAAGCCACAGTTAGCGAGGGACTGCTCTGTGTGTGTATGTGTGTGTGTGTGTGTGTGTGTGTGTGTGGGTGTGTTCCGCGCCTCTGTGTGTGCTCACGTGTGTCTGTGTTTAACCCATTTACATAACAGCCGAGGTCCTTGAGTTCAGTTGAATTTAAAGACAGAGAGAGAAGCAGAGAGGGGAAAAGGAGGCAGGGAAGGGGAGAACGAGAGAATGCTGTCAAAAAAGAGAGATGAGCTGTAAAGACGGTGTGTGTGTGTGTGTGTGTGTGTGTGTGTGTGTGTGTGTGTGTGTGTGTGTGTGTGTGTGTGTGTGTGTGTGTGTGTGTGTGTGTGTGTGTGTGTGTGTATGGTGTCAGACAGGGAGAAATCTGCAGTACTTGATCTGCTGTGCTGCTCCCCACATCAAACACCAGCTGGGCTTCTCAGTTAGTCTGACCCCTGAACCCTGAACCCTCGCCTGCTCCAGCCACCCCAGAGACAAGCCTCTTCACAGAGAGAGAGGGAAGGAAGGAAGGAAGGAAGGAAGGAAGGAAGGAAGGAAGGAAGGAAGGAAGGAAGGAGAGGGAGGGAGGGAAGGAACGAGGGATGGGGAGGAGAGGGGGGTTTAAATTCAGCCTGCTGACACTGCCCCTGGTACACAGTACAGTAGACTTATGCAGCAATGAAAAGAAAGAAAATAAAACATATTGGCTGCTATACACATCCAACATTAGTATTTTACACACAACCGTAGGATATTCCTCACCTAACTGTACGGACAAAGACCCCCAGCTAAAACCTTACACATACACCCAAGTGAAAACCTGCAAACACACATGCAGGCACACACACACCCTCATCCCTTCATTCCCCATCCCCCGGTACCTGTCCAAAACCCTGCTGTTTCACAGCTTCACTCCCTGAATGCTAAATCCATAACTTATGCGCTGACTGATTCTCATTTAGTCTTTGGCATTAACATTAAGGACGAATGGAACATTTCCTTGGCCCCAGAACATGGATTTTTTATTTACATTTTAGGTGATTTCTTTTTCCTTAAAGGTGGTCTTTCTTACATTTCAATGCATCGTATTTTTAGCTGGCGGATATAAGTCCTTGACAAAACATCAAAGAGAGTGTGTGTGTGGACTGTGTATGAGTCACTGTAAACGTGGATGAGAGAGTGAGTGTGTGTGAGCTCGACTGTGTGTGTGTGTGTGTGTGTGTGTGTGTGTGTGTGTGTGTGTGTGTGTGTGTGTGTGTGTGTGTGTGTGTGTGTGTGTGTGTGTGTGTGTGTGTGTGTGTGTGTGTGTGTGTGTGTGTGTGTGTGTGTGTGTGTGTGTGTGTGTGTCCACAGTGAGTAATCATGGCTGCAGAAAACTACTGTCATTAAAAGGTCTTTAAGTTTGAATCCCAGAGACCATTGTTCTCTGCTGTCAACTCAACTTATCAAAACTTATTATGGGTCAATGTGTTGACAGTATGCATGTGTGTGAGTGTGTGCGTCTCTGAGTGTGTGTTTGTGTGCGCACGTGTCCACAGTGAGTAATCATGGCTGCAGAAAACTACTGTCATTAAAAGGTCTTTAAGTTTGAATCCCAGAGACCATTGTTCTCTGCTGTCAACTCAACTTATCAAAACTTATTATGGGTCAATGTGTTGACAGTATGCATGTGTGTGAGTGTGTGCGTCTCTGAGTGTGTGTTTGTGTGCGCACGTTTTGTGTATGTGTGTGTGTATGTGTGAGAACACACATTTTGTGCATGTGCGTGTGTGTGTCTCTCTCAGTGTGTGTGAGTGTATAAAGCGGCCCTTGACAGCCATTGGGGGCGGCGGTGGCTGGGCCCGTGTGTTTGCGTTGGCAACGGTTCAGCATTCCACATTCCTCTGTGATATTCAGTACTGTGACCTCAGAAAACCTTCCCTGTAGAGGAGCTCCCTCTCTCTCTATCCCTCTATCTCTTTCTCCCGCTCTCTCTCTCTATCCCTCTCTCTTTCTCTCTCCCTCTTTCACTCCTCCTTCCTTTCATATCCCATATAGAGTGATCATCTCACATTCGCTCTCTCCTCCCTCTTCATTTGTGCTTTCCTACTCTCTCTCAGAGTTTAAGGGTCTTTTGTTAAACTTGAGGATGCCGTAACTCTTGTCACATTACTAGTAGAATTCCCTTTACACTGTGTTTCTGCAACAACCATCCCAGCACTCAGAGAGAATCTAACCAGTGTTTTTGACAAGGTGCATCTCTCGCTCTCGACTTTCAGAAGACTAGCTGAACAGGCACAACACTCTCTCTCTCTCTTGCTCTCTCTCTCTCTCTTTCTCTCTCTCTCTCTCTCTACGTCAGCTTACTCTTCTCTAGACCACGCCTCTCTCTCCCTCAACACAGTTCACCTGAGGTGACCCCACACCCTGCCCCCCCCTCCTTGTTTGCTATGCTGCAAACAACCACACACACTTACGTCAAACACACTGCCAGCACACCTGCACAGAGAGAGGGAGAGAGAGGGGGGATGGGGGGAGAGAGAGAGAGAGGGAGGGAGAGAGGGGTTGAGAGAGGGGGGAGAGAGAGAGAGGGGTTGAGAGAGGGGGGAGAGAGAGGGGGAGAGAGAGAGAGAGAGAGAGAGAGAGAGAGAGAGAGAGAGAGAGAGAGAGAGAGAGAGAGAGAGAGAGAGAGAGAGAGAGAGGGAGAGAGCGAGGGAGGGAGGGGGGAGAGAGAGAGTAAATGTATGAGAAATAATGAGATTGAAAGAAAAGGAGAGAAAGCAAAGAAAAAGTAGATGTGAAGTAGAGAAGAGTCTCTAGCAGAAACACCTGGGGTCTTTACCTTATTTCCCCCCCAAACAAACACACTGACCTGTTAGAATAATTGTTTATCGATACTAGCCTACTAAACTAGGCTATATAGGTTTAGTCTCTGCTGCTCCTCATACTGGAACTAACTGTACGGAGCCTACAACCCATTCTAACCCATTGGGAAGTCACACAGTCTAGTGTACGGAGTTATCTGAGGACTCAGGGTGGAGCAGGGCTGTTATCTACCAGTCCTTTCCCCTATCTCAAGTGGCCCTTTTCATGGGTTGATTGTACAGCAATAAACACAAGAAACCACTACAATCATCCATATAAACAGATAGAGAGAGTCAATGACGGAGGAAATGGAAGTCATTAAGTCAATGGACAAAGTTAATATGTTGTAGAGTATCTATGTGTAACCTATTGGTTTTAGGTCCAGCCTAATTCACCTTGAACTCTCTTGATATGTTCTGAGAGTGAACGAACCGTGTCTGTGTGTCTGTCTCTGTGTCTGTGTGTCTGTGTGTTGCACTTAACCCTAACTGCTAACGAAAGTCGCTTTGGATAAGAGCATCTGCTAAATAAATAAAATGTCAAATGTAGAAAGTTATCTTGATCACATTTTCCTGAATTACACCATCTGCGGTGAAGTATACATCAGTTATTGAACCAGTAGACAAACAGAGACATGTGGCCACACTAACGTCCAATCCATGATGAAAGACAAACAGAGAGAGAGAGGCAGAGGTCAGAGTGGGGGATTTGACCGGGAGAGATGGTGAGTGGGTAAAAGTGATTGTGTACGCGTAGAGGGATTGTGTGTGTGTACGTACACGTGGAGTGTGTGTTTGTTTTACACTGCGTCTAAAAGTGTTTGTGTGTGAGAAAAAGCTAACGAATATTAGCGTGTGTGTGTGTGTGTCTCTCTCTCATGTGTTTGTGTGTGTTTCTTCTCTGCGTCAATGTATATGTGTCTCTCTCTCTTCTCCGTGTCAGTGTGTGTGTGTGTGTGTGTGTGTGTGTGTGTGTGTGTGTGTGTGTGTGTGTGTGTGTGTGTGTGTGTGTGTGTGTTTGGGATTAAGAGCTTCACCCCTGGACCTATAAATTAGATAGGGGATTATAGGAACACATCCGCCACCTGCCATTTTAAACCCAGCAATTACAACAACAACCTTTAATCAACAACAACAGTCACCCAGTCAAGACAAGCATCACACACACAGTCCTTCTTAACCAATACCCAGTACTATGTGTGTGTGTGTGTATGTTACTATCTGATCATCATCATTGCCCCAGTACATTGATAGGGGATCAGGTGGGGATTGGGGGATCGTCAGCACCTGGTGCTAGCATCCTGTTAGCTCTAATGTTACCTGTCTAAACTGTCTGCCCATGGTTTGGACTATAGACTGCGACAGACCGTTGATAGGCCTCCACCCACTCTGGAGGGTTTAGGTGACAGTGAGACAGGTGATACCAGGTGTAACTGAGGACACTGCCTTGTTGTACCTGTCCTGTGATGACTGAAAACAAACAACCCAATGAACTCAGACACCTCAAACATTCCTGAAATACAAGAGAAGCAGTTTCTCAGAGGTGGGAAAAGTCCCCAGTTGTCCTCCTTGAGTAAAAGTTGTAAACATCTTGTACTCTGTTACCATCGTTTTGGAAGGCAATTGATATATCTGGTACTGGAAATAGCTTTAGTTTTCTGGTAGGACTGTAGGACTGCTTTAGGTTAAAGACTGACCAGCCCTCCGGAGCTGGCCTTGGCTCTGCCTGCATGGCCCCAACACCATCCAGCAGCATGGTCAGTCTGGAAGGGAGATTGGTTGGTCCGTAGGGAGGGTGGATGTGGTCTAGGTTTGTTTGCAGATGACTGCATCGCGCCAGACAAATAAAAGCAAGGCAACACAAACAAAACAGAACCGGGACAATTCCGCTGCGTGTCATGAAACAGCGTGTGGATGTGAGACGGAAGACACAGCCGGTTAGCAACCTAACTACACAACACAAAACCCACAGACAGACGCACACACAGGGCAGCAAGGAAACGAAATCATGTTATTTTTCATGAACATCTCGAGAATCAAAAACATTTCAAAAGTGCCTGTGTGTAGCCAGAAGAGAGAGAGAGGGAGAGGGAGAGGGAGAGAGAGAGAGGGAGGAGAGAGAGAAAAAGAGAGAGAGAGAGAAAAAGAGAGAGGGAGGAGAGAGAAAAAGAGAGAGAGAGAGAGAGAGTGAGAGAGAGAGAGAGAGAGAGAGAGAGAGAGAGAGAGAGAGAGAGAGAGAGAGAGAGAGAGAGAGAGAGAGAGCGAGAGAGAGAGAGAGAGAGAGAGAGAGAGTGAGAGTGTGAGAGAGAGAGGAGAGCATCGCTGTCCAAAACCACAGATACAAATTTACCTCAAATAAGGCCCAGATTTATATAATTCCGACTCATGTTGTTTCTAAAGACCAAGTGCCACCTTGAATAACCACTTTTATGGGAGAGAGCGGGAGGGAGGGATTGAGGGAGGGCAGAGAGAGGATGAGAGAGAGGGAGTGAGAGAGACGAAGGTGGATGAAATAAGATAGCATATCCTTCTCCTGTGTCAAATTGTACAGGATTCTCGTGCTACATTGTGACTGCTTCTCAACTTTATTTATTCTGCAACTTTGGCTCCTGTACTATAGGCTGGCAGAGCAGAAAGCACACACTGGTTCCTGTTATGGATCACTTACACACACAGTTTCTGTTATGGATCACTTACACACACACACAAACAGGTTCCTGTTATGGATCTCACTCACACACACACACACACACACACTCACACACACACACACACACACACACACACACACACACACACACACACACACACACACACACACACACACACACACACACACACACACACACACACACACACACACACACACACACACACACACACACACACACACACACACACACACACACACACACACACACAGGTTTCTGTTATGGATCACACACAGTATCTCCTTACACTTCTCAGATGACAGAGCTGCTGTATTCATGCCACAGGGTTTACTAGGAGTGGAAACCACACAGGCTTTGCCATTACTAACAGTGATAAAAAAAGGTTTCTTCAAATCAAATCAAATGGTATTTGTCACATGCCCTGAAACCAACAGGTGTAGACCTTACAGTGAAATGCTTACTTACAAGCCCATAACCAAAAATGCAGTTTTAAGAAAAATACCTAAAAAAAGAAAATAAATAAAAGTAACAAATAATTAAAGAGCAGCAGTAAATAACAATAGCAAGGCTATATACAGTGGGTACCGGTACAGAAGCTCTTTCCGGTAATACGAGACGGTAGCAGCAACATTATGTACAAAATAAGTTACAAACAATGCGAAAAAACTAACAAAATAGCACGGTTGGTTAAGAGCCAGTAAAAGTCAGCCATCCTCTCCAGTGCCATTTCTTTCAAACTTTCAAACTTCTTGGACCAGTTCAAGAGGGTTAGCTGAAATAACAGCATATTTGACAGCAGAACTAAAACAATATTAAAGTTGTATTCCTACATCATGAAATAAGCTACTCAGTTGTGTTGGGGAAGCTACCAATTACTTCACACTGGAAGCTCTATTCCGTTTATTTTTATCCTAAAAAAACACTCCCTAGTCCTTGCCGATGACAAGCATACCCATAATATGATGCAGCCACCACCATGCTTGAAAACATTAAGTGGTTCTCAGTGATGTGTTGTGTTGGATTTGCCCCAAACATAATGCTTTGTATTCAGGACATAAAGTTCATTTATTTTCCAATTTATTTGCAGTTTTACTTTAGGCATGTTTAGGAGCATATTTATTCTGTACAGGCTTCCTTCTTTTCACTCTGTCATTTAGGTTAGTATTGTGGAGAACTACAATGTTGTTGATCCATCCTCAGTTTTCTCCAACCACAGCCATTAAACTCTGTAACTGTTTTAAAGTCACCATTGGCCTCATGGTGAAATCCCTGATTGGTTTCCTTCCTTTCCGGCAACTGAGTTAGGAAGGACGCCTGTATATTTGTTATGACTGGGTGTATTGATACACCATCCAAAGTGTAATTAATAACTTCACCATGCTCAAACGGTTGTTCAATGTCTGCTTTTTTTTATTTACCCATTTACTAATAGGTGCCCCTCTTTGCGAAGCATTGGAAACCCTCCCTGGTCTTTGTGGTTGAATCTGTGTTTGAAATTCACTGCTCGACTGAGGGACCTTACAGATAATTGTATGTGTGGGGTACAGAGATGAGGTAGTCATTCAAATATTATGTTAAACACTATTACTGTACCTCTGCACATTGACTCGGTTCCGGTAGCCCCTGTATATAGCCTTGTTATTGTTATTTTATTGTGTTACTTTTATTTAGATTTTTTATATTATTTAGTTGATTTAGTAAACATTTTCTTAAAACTGCATTGTTAAGGGCTTGTAAGTAAGCATTTCACGGTAAGGTTTACACCTGTGGTATTCGGCGCATGTGACAAATAAAATTAGATTTGATTTGATTGATTTGATTTGAGTCCATGCAACTTATTATGTGACTTGTTAAGCTAATGGTTACTCCTAAATGTATTTAGGCTTGCCATAACAAAGGGGTTGAATACTTATTCACTGAAGACATTTCAGCTTTTCATTTTTTATTAATTTGTAAAAATGTCTAAAAACATAATTCCACTATGACATTATGGTGTATTGTCTGTAGGCCAGCGACACAAAATCAGGCTGTAACACAACAAAATGTGGAAAAGTCAAGGGGTGGGAATACTTTCTGAAGGCACTGTAGATCACTACTCAGGTCATAGTTTCTTCCCTTAAAACTCCCAATCTGTTCAACTTCTGACGAACTAGAAAGTCTGTGACGGACTAGAAAGTTTTGTGACGGACTCTGGTCAGGAACCAGTGTTTTGGCCGGCCCAGCGCTACCCCTCTGTGGTAAGCAGGGAGTCCCAGCTGGAGAGGGGTTTGGCTGGGGAGCTGCACCACATGGGGTCCACTGTCCTGTCCTGGGCCTACCCTGGGACTCAGGCCTCATCTGTGTGTGTGCAGTGTGTGTCTGTCCTGTGTACTGTGTATGTGGGTGTGTGTGCGTGCGTGCGTTCATGTGTGTACTGTGTGTGTGCGTGCGTTCATGTGTGTACAGTGTGTGTGCGTGTGTGTTTATGTGCACCAGGTGCTGACTGGGGATCAGGTGGCCAATGTGTGGGATTGTAGAAACAGCCTGGGGAGAGTGTGACGGGAGAATGTCACACACACACATTTAGTCTCCTTTCTCCCTCTCCTTTCCTCCCTCCTTTCTCCCCCTCCTTTCCTCCCTCCAACGCACACTCCCTCTAACACACACTAACATGTGCATCACATTCAATGTGAGGGTTTTGGGAAGGCAGAAATGAACCCAGCTGATTCTCTCTAGCATTGTATGGAATACTAACCTCTACTTACACACAGAGTATTACAGTGGTACCATCACCATCTTGGGACATTTACCATCACATAGTTTTACAGTGGTACCATCACCATCTATGTACATGTACCAACACAGAGTTTTACAGTGGTACCATCACCATCTATGGATATTTACCATCACAGAGTATTACAGTGGTACCATCTAGAGGTCGACCGATTATGATTTTTCAACGCCGATACCGATACCGATTATTGGAGGGCCAAAAAAAGCCAATACCGATTAATCGGACGTTTTTTTAATTTATTTGTAATAATGACAATTACAACAATACTGAATGAACACTTATTTTAACTTAATATAATACATCAATAAAATCAATTTATCCTCAAGATAAATAATGAAACATGTTCAATTTGGTTTAAATAATGCAAAAACAAAGTGTTGGAGAAGAAAGTAAAAGTGCAATATGTGCCATGTAAGAAAGCTAACATTTAAGTTCCTTGCTCAGAACATGAGAACATATGAAAGCTGGTGGTTCCTTTTAACATGAGTCTTCAATATTCCCAGGTAAGAAGTTTAGGTTCTAGTTATTATAGGAATTATAGGACTATTTCTCTCTATACGATTTGTATTTCATATACCTTTGACTATTGGATGTTCTTATAGGCACTTTAGTATTGCCAGTGTAACAGTATAGCCTCCGTCCCTCTCCTCGCTCCTACCTGGGCTCGAACCAGGAACACATCGACAACAGCCACCCTCGAAGCAGCGTTACCCATGCAGAGCAAGGGGAACAACTACTCCAAGTCTCAGAGCGAGTGACGTTTGAAACACTATTAGCGTGCACCCCGCTAACTAGCTAGCCATTTCACATCGGTTACACCAGCCTAATCTCGGGAGTTGATCGGCTTGAAGTCATAAACAGCGCAATGCTTGAAGCATTGCGAAGAGCTGCTGGCAAAACGCACGAAAGTGCTGTTTGAATGAATGCTTACGAGCATGCTGGTGCCTACCATCGCTCAGTCAGACTGCTCTATCAAATCATAGACTTAATTATACCATAATAACACACAGAAATACGAGCCTTAGGTCATTAATATGGTTGAATCCGGAAACTATCATCTCGAAAACAAAACGTTTATTCTTTCAGTGAAATACGAACCATTCTGTATTTTATCTAACGCGTGGCATCCATAAGTCTAAATATTCCTGTTACATTGCACAACCTTCAATGTTATGTCATAATTACGTAAAATTCTGGCAAATTAGTTCGCAATGAGCCAGGCGGCCCAAACTGTTGCATATACTCTGACTCGGCGTGCAATGAACGTGACACAATTTCACCTGGTTAATATTGCCTGCTAACCTGGATTTCTTTTAGCTAAATATAAAATATATACTTTTAAAAATATATACTTCTGTGTATTGATTTTAAGAAAGGCATTGATGTTTATGGTTAGGTACAGGCGTGCAACGATTGTGCATTCTTCGCAAATGCGCTTTTGTTAAATCATCCTGTTTGGCGAAGTTGGCTGTCTTTGTTAGGAAGAAATAGTCTTCACACAGTTCGCAACGAGCCAGGCGGCCCAAACTGCTGCATATACCCTGACTCTGTTGCAAGAGAAGTGACACAATTTCCCTAGTTAAAAGAAATTCATGTTAGCAGGCAATATTAACTAAATATGCAGGTTTAAAAATATATACTTGTGTATTGATTTTAAGAAAGGCATTGATGTTTATGGTTAGGTACACGTTGGAGCAACGACAGTCCTTTTTCGCGAATGCGCACCGCATCGATTATATGCTACGCAGGACACACAAGATAAACTAGTAATATCATCAACCATGTGTAGTTACAGTTTTTACGATTTCTTACACACTAAAATGTAACTTTTCCCACAATTAGCAAAACCTTACACTCAAGGAGCAAAACACAAGGCTAGATTTGCACAACTGTAAGCACATTGTCAGCTTCACACTATTTGCAAAACATTACACACAGTGATTTGCAAAACACAGAAGTATATCATGATGTCACTTCCTTGCAATTCCAAAGCACTGACTGTCAAATTACCACACCTATGAGCCAATCTGTTAAACACAGCCATCAGGTGCACAAACACATGATAGCTAAATTGTAGACACACCAATCAGGTTTAAGCACTATAAAAATGCAGCAGGTAGGTTCACCTGCCTTCAACCAAAATGGAAGGAGTCAGAAGAAGAGTGAGGGTGAGAGGAGGAGTACACAGAGGAGGAGAAGGAGGTAGAGGAAGAGGCAGAGGCCGAGCCAGAGGTCGAGGAAGACCTGAAGCAGGAGGAGAACGTGCACAAAGAAGAAGAGGACCAAACTTATCAAATGACATTCGTGCAACACTAGTGGACCATGTTGTGAACCCCGGACTACAGTTACAGTAATCAGCCGCTTATTGTATGCACCATATCAGCACTTGTGATACCCCTTCCTGTGACACTGTACAGTAAGTTACATGTATTATTCTCTACATAGGATTGAGGGTCGGGAACGACAAGGAGGAAGGGGGCCCATATTCACGCAAGAACAAGAGAGATAATAAACATGGTTTTGGCCAATAATGCTATCAGGCTCAGAGAACTACAAGCCAACATTATCGGTGACCATGCCATTTTCAATAATGTCCATCAGGTCTCAGTCAACACTGGCACGCATCCTGAAAAGACATCAGGTTCAAATGAAACAACTTTATCGAGTGCCTTTTGAGCGGAATTCAGAGAGGGTCAAACGGCTGCGGCATGAGTATGTGGAGGTTTGTATTGTTCACTTTAGCACTGTGATGTTGCATACTGCACACATTACTTCTTTACATTGACTGTATACTAGACCTATCCTGAACCACACAATCTAGTCTTTCACTGTATTTCAGGGAGTTTTGCAGATGGATGCTGAGGAAATCCTGCATGAATTCATATATATTGATGAGGCAGGGTTCAACCTCACAAAAGCAAGAAGGAGAGGAAGAAATATCATTGGCCACAGGGCTATAATCAATGTCCCAGGGCAACGTGGGGGTAACATCACCCTTTGCGCTGCCATTTCACAGCATGGGGTTGTCCTCCGTCATGCCAAAATGGGCCCTTACAACACACCTCACATTCTCGCATTTTTGGACCGATTGCTCCACATCGTCACAGCAGGTAATGAAATGCACCAGATGCAATACACGGTCAT